>NC_081861.1:138307952-138425452 GCF_963259705.1 Myotis daubentonii
AAATAGCAGCCTGCAGACGGATCCCTCACGTGGAGTCTATGGACAGATTGTCGTGTGTGTGTGTGTGTGTGTGTGTGTGTGTGTGTGTGTGTGTGAAAGCCTTTATGAAGTAGCAGCCTGCAGACGGATCCCTCACGTGGAGTCTATGGACAGATTGTCGTGTGTGTGTGTGTGTGTGTGTGTGAAAGCCTTTATGAAATAGCAGCGTGCAGACGGATCCCTCACGTGGAGTCTATGGACAGAGTGTCGTGTGTGTGTGTGTGTGTGTGTGTGTGTGTGAAAGCCTTTATGAAATAGCAGCGTGCAGACGGATCCCTCACGTGGAGTCTATGGACAGAGTGTCGTGTGTGTGTGTGTGTGTGTGTGTGTGTGTGTGTGTGTGTGAAAGCCTTTATGAAGTAGCGGCCTGCAGACGGATCCCTCACGTGCAGTCTATGGATAGCTTGTCGTGTTACACACACACACACACACACACACACACACAGACACACGGCGTCCACAGATCCCTTGCAAAAAAAAAAAATTGCAAAAAAAGCAGATATCAGTCCTGAGCCTTTTCCTGTGTTGGGGATGGGTTGCTGCCCCCCCCTCTCACCCCCCGCTGACCCCCCCCCCCCCCGTCCCCCGGGGAATCCGGCCAGGACGGGAAGAAAGCTCCCCTTTAGCGAGAGCCGGGCCCCGCCGAGCGAATCCGTAAAAATCGGCCTTTTGTTCGCCCGGCAGCTGCAGGAGGCGTCGGCCGAGGCGCAGGCTGCTCCCCACTTTGCTAATCAGATCGGACGGGGGCGTGTGTCTGTGTTCTGTGTCGCGGCCGTGGAGTCCCTTGTGGGTTCGTCCCCACCGTTGTTTCGATGCTGGGGATGCTTGTCGGAAAAGATTACTTTTTGTGCACTTGTGGGTTCGGTTGCCGGTGAATGACAGTGACAGAAAGGAGAAGAAACACGGGGGGGGGGGTGGAAAGCGATTTGCATGGGTTTTCCGGGAAGTCGGGGTAGCCCCCAGGCATGCCGAAGGGACCCCCCATTTAAAATCGATCGGCCACCTGGGCTCGAGCAGCGAGGCTCAGTGGTTGAGCATCGACCTAGGAACCAGGAGGTCAGGGTTCGATTCCCGGTCAAGGGCACAGGCCCGGGTTGCAGGCTCCATCCCCAGTAGGGAGCGTGCAGGAGGCGGCCGGTCCGTGATTCTCTCTCGTCACGGATGTGTCTCGCTCTCCCTCTCTTTTCCTCTCTGGAACCAATAAGAATATATTTTTAAAAATAATAATAAAACACAATTGGGGCCCAGCGTCCCTCCGACCCTGTCTCAATCTATCACCCTTTTCATCTTTCGTAAGAATATTTGGAGTGAAATAAAGGGTAAGGAGAGGAAAAAAACAAAATAAAACAGTGACCATAGTTACGTCTTGCCTCTCAGAAATGACCGCCAAGCCAGGAAATAGTAGCCAAAGATACTTTGCAGATGGAATCTGTGAGCTTACTGTCTTTTAATTTTTTTAAATATACTTTTATTGATTTCAGAGACGAAGGGGGGAGAGAGAGAATCGTCAATGAGGAGAGAGAATCATGGATCGGCCGCCTCCTGCACGCCCCACCCTGGGGATGGAGCCCGCCACCCGGGCACCTGCCCTTGACCGGGATTCGAACCCGGCACCCATCAGTCCGCAGGCCGATGCTGTATCCACTGAGCCACACCAGCCAGGGCTGAGCTCGGCTGTCTTTACGTCAGAAACCCAGTCCTAAGTACCATTGGGAAGGTGAGCCGGGTCCCCAAACGTAGCCCCAGTTCCTTCGACTACAAAGTCCCTGAACTGAAAACTGTCATGATTTAAATCAATGTGGCGTGTTTTTTTTTATAAACAATATTTTTTCCTAGCGGCCCGGTGCACGAAATTCATGCAAGAGCAGGCCTCCCTTCCCCCGGCTGCCGGCACCGGCTTCCCTCTGGCACCTGGGACCCGGGCGCCCCCTCACAGCACCAGCTTCGTCCGGGAGGACGTCCGGAAGGGTGTCCGGAAGGACGGCCGGTCTAATTAGCATATTGTGCTTTCATGATCATAGATTGATTTCATGGGGATCGAGCCCGCAACCCAGACTGTTTGAAACAACGTCGGCCAGGGCCGTTCTCAGACAGGCATGCACGGGACACGGTCGATGCGGTGGTCTGTCTTGGGGGAAATCTGAGCTTTTTTCGCTCTGTGTGTGTGCGCACAGGTTGTAGAATATAATCAGCCCACATTGGAGCGCGGGGTAAGGCCACTTCCTTCTGACAGCTCGCGGCGTCTCCCGGAGGAGATGGTGTTCGTCCCCAGCGTCTGTGAAGTTACCGCCAGTCGGTCGTCCCTCCATCAGACCCCAGAGGAATGGAAATATTGGGGCGTCCACGTCGTCCGGGGGCGTCTCTGCGGAAGGAATTCCCGTACGTGTTCCGTATTCCCGTCCGTCTTCAGCTAGCAATACGCATCGTTATGTATCAGGCCTGTGACTTTTGGGTACAGGGAGGGGGAAAAAAAGAGAAAAAAAAATCAAAAAAATTCAGAGTTCTTGTTCAATGAAGACATAAATCATTCCTTTAGCTTTTTCAGAAGATGACGGTTAAAAAAAACAACAAACAAACAATTTAATACACCATAAACGATACCGTATTTCTACACGGGAAGACGTTATAGAATCTTCATAGAGTTCTATGAGAATAAACTATCCTTGTTATCTATATATATTAAAAAAAAAAAACTGGGGGGAAAAAAAAGAGAAAAAAGAAATGAGGAAAAAACTGCGTTATAAAAAAACAAAAAAAAACCCAACACACACACACACACACACACACACACACACACACACACACCACTACTTTCCTAGGCTTTTATTCTCGACTTTTACAGGCACGCAGGGTTCAATGGTATCCTGGGTTATGATTTCTGCAATTTCTTCGTCTTTGGTTTTTGCCTTAAGTAATAATGATAGAAGATATATATGGCTGGACACATATGTATAAACTTTTCAGCAGCATTTTTAATAATAAAATATCGAGGTATTTTCTAACGCTTTGTGCAGATAATTACGCGTCCAATTTTTTATCTTTATTTTTTTGGGGGGGGTAGGCGGTGGGCACGTGGAGTTTTTTTGGGTTTTTTTTCTCTCTACTTTGCACACCTTTTTCCACTGGAAACGTTAAGCGCTATGTCGGGTATAGGCTAGCAAGGGAAACGCGATTGGTTATGGTCGATTTCTTACCCTTTGGTGCGTGCGATGATGGGGTGAATTCTACGGGTCTGACGTCGGAGGAGGAAACCCCCTGATGGGAAAACCTGGGACCCTCACAGCCCTGGCTTCATCTGGAAGGATGTCCGGTCTAATTAGCATATTGTATTTTTTATTATTAACTAGAGGCTCGACGCACGAAATTCGTGCTAGAGCAGGATGCTTCCAGAAGTGGACCCCTTGAATGCATTGCCTCTAGCCCCCACCTTGCTTCAAATCTGTCGAGTGTTCACTCACTGTCCATCGGCCATCCCTTGTCTTAATACCCACAGTCACCCCAAGGGGCAGGGACCTGTGTTTCTTTTAAACCAGAAATTGGGACCCGGCCGACGTGGCTCAGTGGTTTGAGCGTTGACCTAAGAACCAGGAGGTCACAGGTTCGATTCCCGGTCAGGGCACGTGCCCGGGTTGCGGGCTCGATTATCTCTCTCCCCGTCTCCCTTTCTCCCTGAAGTCAATAAAAATATATTTAACAGAGGGCTGCCTAACCCTCCCTCATCCTGGCGACGATATTCATCCCTAAGTCAGAAGTGTTTTTCTTTCAAAGACACCAGCCTGACTTTCAAACCGTGGATCTGCTGAGAAAACAGAGTTATTAATATATGTCATTTTTTTCATGCAGCGTCAGCTGAGAAAGATACCGACGGTGTCATCTGTCATTTTACCGTAGACTAACGCATCCGCACATGAAAATAATGCCTCATTGCCTGCTCTTGTCCTATTCAAACAGCCATGGGTTGAGTCCTTTCACTTAGTAACCCTTTTAGAACTATTTTTTTAAAATATGTTTTTATTGATTTGAGAGGAAGGGGGAGAGAGAGAGAGAGAGACAGAGAGAGAGACAGAGAGAGAGAAACATCCATGATGAGAGAGAATCATGGATTGGCCGCCTTCTGCACACCCCCTACTGGGGTTGGCGCCCGCAACCCCGGGCATGTGCCCTTGACCAGGAATCGAACCCTGACCTCCTGGTTCATGGGTTGACGCTCAACCTCTGAGCCACACCTGTCAGGCCTGCATACAAAAATTTTCAATAAATGCATGCTTAATGAATTTGTGCTGAAATTTAAACATTTATTTCAAATATATTTTTAATGATTTCAGAGAGGAAGGGAGAGGGATATAGAGAGAGATACATCAGTGATGAGAATCATGGATGAGCTGCACCCCCTACTGGGGGGATCGAGCCCACAACCCGGGATTCAAACCAGTGACCTCCTGGTTCATGGGGTTGCCCGCTCAACCACCGAGCCACGCCAATGGGCCCCTGTACCAAATCCTATATAATAAATGCCTAATATGCTAAGTGTCAGGTCGACCAGTCGTCCGTGCAGCCAATCAAAGCGTAATATGCTAATGATATGCTAGGGCCACTCAACCACCTGCTATGAACGTGCACTGACCACGAGGGGGCAGACAGTCAACTGGTCGACCAGTCGCTATGAACGTGCCCTGACCACCAGGGGGCAGACAGTCAACTGGTCGACCAGTCGCTATGAACGTGCCCTGACCACCAGGGGGCAGACAGTCGACCGGTCAACCAGTCGCTATGAACGTGCCCTGACCACCAGGGGGCAGACAGTCAACCGGTCGACCAGTCGCTATGAACGTGCCCTGACCACCAGGGGGCAGACAGTCAACTGGTCGACCAGTCGCTATGAACGTGCACTGACCACCAGGGGGCAGACAGTCGACGAGTCGACCAGTCGCTATGAACGTGCCCTGACCACCAGGGGGCAGACAGTCAACCGGTCGACCAGTCGCTATAAACGTGCACTGACCACCAGGGGGCAGACAGTCAACCGGTCAACCAGTCGCTATGAACGTGCACTGACCACCAGGGGGCAGACAGTCAACCGGTCGACCAGTCGCTATGAACGTGCACTGACCACCAGGGGCAGACAGTCAACCGGTCGACCAGTCGCTATGACGTGCACTGACCACCAGGGGCAGACAGTCAACTGGTCGACCAGTCACTATGACGTGCACTGACCACCAGGGGGCAGACAGTCGACGGGTCAGCCAGTCGCTGTGACGTGCACTGACCACCAGGGGGCAGACAGTCGACCGGTCGACCAGTCGCTATGACGTGGACTGACCACCAACAAGCAATTCATGCCCTGGAGCCCTCCCATGGTCCCTCCCCGGCTGGCCAACCTCCCTGTGCCCTCTCGCAATCCGGGCTGACAACGCCCCCCCCTCGCCCCACCGACAAGTGCACGAATTTCGTGCACCGGGCCACTAGTTTTAAAATAAAATCCATCTTAATGAGCCTGCCCTGAAATGTCAGACCCACTCGCCTCTGTCTGTGTGTGGCAGGAGCTGAAAGAAAAATGCCACCTTCCCCCGCCTTCACATTGCTTCTTATCGTCCCGATAAACGCCGGCGATGACATTTGAGGGTCCCCCCCAGAGACAGGGCCCGCTGAAATATAGATGAGGACGGAGTCTCCTTTGCCATTTAATGGGCCGAACCGGGCTCGGTAATGAGGGGATGTGATCCTCCGTGTAGCTAACGGGCTTCGAGCTTGTTTTCGCGATAATGAACACGACTCGGTGCATCCAAGGGCGCCGGCGATGAAAGCAGCGAAAGCGCTGTTTGCCTCAGTGGGTGCCCGGCGTGCGTGGCATCTCTGTTTTCATTGGAAAAGACCCGATTCGGGATAATTCTATCGGACGGAGGCGGTGGATTATGGATGCGGAGGCCAGAGCCGTTCTCTCTTGGCTTTCTCTCGCCCTTGGCAACCGGGGGGCCCATCTCCCACTCCGCGTCGTAGGAACCCCGTTATTTGGGGATAGGAACCCCAGGGCCCAAACGACCCTGGTTCATCTCCTAGCTTTTTTTGGCAACAGCACGGGAACCAGAGATTCAAGGGAATTTCAGAAAGAGCCCAGTGAACAGGGTGAAAGGGGGACCCTGGCCGGTGTGGCTCAGTGGGTAGAGCGTCGGCCTGCGGACTGAAGGGTCCCGGGTTCGAATCCGGTCAAGGGCATGTGCCTGGGTTGCGGGCACATCCCCAGTAGGGGGTGTGCAGGAGGCAGCTGGTTGATGTTTCTCTCTCTTCGATGTTTCTAACTCTCTATCCCTCTCCCTTCCTCTCTGTAAAAAATCAATAATTATATATATATTAAAGGGATTTGCAATTGCAAAGAAAAATACCCAAAGTGAGGAATCTGGCTTCTGACATGACTGTGGAATTTAAGCCAAACAAGACAGAAATGAAATAGTGAATGTGAGGGACTCGGATATTTTTAAAGATATATTTTTATTGATTTGAGAGAGGAAGGGAGAGGGAGAGAGAATCATGGATCGGCCGCCTCCTGCACGCCCCCTACTGGGGATCGAGCCCACAACCCGGGCGTGTGCCCTGACCAGGAATCGAACCCTGACCTCTTGGTTCACAGGTCGACGCTCAACCCCTGAGCCAGGCCGGCCGGCCTAAGGTTACAATTTTACAAATATATTGTCACCCGGCTTTAGAAATAATTTTGTAGATTGTTGTTGTTGTTCGTACGACACTGTTGACAAGATGGTTCTAGAGAATTGCAGAAAATGTGATTGGAGACACGGGAACCCGCAAATTGTCCGCCATCAAGAAATCTGTCCGCTGTTTTTATGGGCTGTAAAACGGACCCTCTGAAGTCCTGTAGTTCACACAATAAACATTCAAGGGGTCAATTCCGTACATTTCCAAATCCATAACAGCCATGGAAGGTCAACATAAGGGCCCGGCCAGTGTGGCTCAGTGGTTGAGCGTCAACCGATGAACCAGGAGGTCAGGGTTCGATTCCTGTTCAAGGGCACAGGCTCGGGTTGCGGGCTCCATCCCCAGTAGGGGGCGTGCAGGAGGCAGCCGGTCCATGATTCTCTCTCATCATGGATGTTTCTCTCTCTCTCTCCCTCTCCTTTTCTTTCTTAAATCAATAAAAATAATATATGTAATTATACATATATCTATATATCTATATAGCTATATAGCTATATATCTATATCTATATCTATCTATATAGATAGATATAGATATAGATGTAGATATAGATATAGATATAGATATAGAGATAGAGATAGAGATAGAGATAGAGATAGATATAGATATAGATATAGATATAGATATAGATATAGATATAGATATATAGATATATAGATATATAGATATGCAATTATAATGGATTCAAGATTCAGGGGTGACCTCAAATAATGCATTTGCTGAAACCAACCATTAAGGGAGCAAATGTTTCCAAGTATTTAACACCCTATGAAATTTACTATGAATAACATCAATAAAATGAAGTTGCCCGCTCACCTCTTCATGGTGACCAAACGTGTAGAAGGGATTGAATATAGGAACAAAGGTAGACAAATACTTCCAGGCTGTTCCGAGGAAATGAGACACGATACCAACCCACCACTTACTCCTGAACGGTTGTTGGTTCTTCTCACTGTAACTTTTCCTGGGAAGCGTGTCTGTTGTCCGAACATAACCAGACACCCCAATCCGATATAATAAAAGCCTAAGATGCAAATCGACCGAATGGCCCAATGACCCGGCAAAACGACCAGTCGCTATGACGCGCGCTGACCACCAGGGGGCAGACGCCCAATGCAGGAGCTGCCCCCAGCTGCAGGCCCCAGGCCGGCCAAGGTGGGTGCCAGCAGCGGGGGCCCCCCGATCACCCGCTGGTCACCCCACTCGGCCCTGATCGCTGGCCAAGCCTGGGGACCCTATCTGTGCACGAATTTCACGCACCGGGCCTCTAGTAAGAAGATCATTCGAGTCTGCAATGAAGCTACCATGGCATCATTTCCAAAGTCGTTGTTCCATCATTATGTTGTCGTACATATTTCTCATAAATTTTATTAGGGTAGTTCCTTGCTCGTTTAATTAATGAAAATGTCAAGTCAGTGGTGGCCACACAAATACTCCACCGCCCCCTCTATGTTCCTACATAATGAATAGGAACATAATTCATGCGGGCCATGGACAATTAGCGTGAGTCCTCTTAAATGTCACAGTTTTAAAAGTTCTATTTAGACGGGCCCGTTCCTCATAAATCAGATCATAACGAGAGCCGATATATCTGTTGGAGATAATGAGACAATAGGTGACCCACTGCCATTTCTTTTTTTAAAATATGTATATTGTTATTGGTTTCAGAGAGGAGGGGAGAGGGAGAGAGAGAAACAGGCATGATGAGAGAGAATCATGCATCGGCTGCCTCCTGCACGCCCCCCGCTGGGGATGGAGCCCACAACCCGGGCCTGTGCCCTTGAGCGGGAATCGAACCCTGACCTCCTGGTTCATAGGTCGACGCTCAACCACTGAGCCACACCAGTCGCTATTGTAAAAATAGAGTTAACAGCATGACATGATTTGAAATCACAGGCCCTCGCCTTCACCATTCACAGCGACTTTCTCCCCAAATACTCCCGAGTCATTTTTCACTCACCCTCCTACGCGGGATTGATATTCTAGCAATGGTCTCAAATCTTTTGATCTACATAAAAATGAATCCTGTCTTAGTTTGATGAATATACTAGGGGGCCGGTGCACAAAATTCGTGCAAGAGTCGGCCCTCCTTCCCCCAGCTGCCGGCACTGGCTTCTCTCTGGCACCCGGGACCTGTGTTTCCCTCCCAGCCCCGGCTTCATCCAGGTCGTCCGGAAGGACGTCTGGAAGGATGTCCGGTCTAATTAGCATATTATGCTTTTCTTATTCTAGACTAGAGGCCCGGTGCACAAATTCATTCACGGGTGGGGTTGCACCGGCCTGCCACGCTCGTGGCCTATCGGGCTGTGCTGGCCGGGAATAGGGGATATGAGAGGTTGCAGGCTGGCCCCGCGCCCTGGTCGAACTCCCCGTCGAGGGGACAATTTGCATATTAGCCTTTTATTATATAGGATTAGTTGACATGCCTTGGAGCCTTAAAAATCCACGGCTTGGCTACATTTTTTTACGTGGTCTCCCTGGACGATACCACTTAGATTTTTTTTTCTACAGGTTTTAATTCTGTGGGGTGTGCCTATGGTCTCTCTCTTTTTACTTATTTTTTTTATGAGAGTAATCCCTAACGTTAATCTTCATTTATTCACGAAACGGGGTTTGTCTGCATTTTAATTCCCAAAGCGTGGTGGCATGACAGCTTGACTCATTTCGCCGTGAAATTCATTCTCGGGGAGCAGCCACTGTTTACTTCTAGTAACACTTGCTCTAAACCCTGGGTTCTAAATGCGGATTGAAGGTTGCATGCTAATGCCGTTGATTCAAACCTCTTCCTTCTCTTAAACGTGTTTCATTTACATGCACAGCAATATTTCTTTTTCGAAAGACTCCCCCCACAGCTGTCATATCTAAGTTATAGGTCTTCGTGTACGCTACTCAGAAAGCTCCTTTTAATAGCGAGCTATTGGGTAATTAATTTGAATTATTACTCAGAAACATGGCAACGGGAAATTTATCTATGCCTAAAGGGGACAAAGTCAAGAATATTGCCAAATACATATTTCTGACGAAAGCTAGTTTCAACTCAGTTGCCAAGAACGTTTGCCCAACCCCAGCACATCACTTGGGCGTGTCTGTCATAGCTGGTCTGACGCTTGAAGAAACGATATCAAAACTCCGTCTTTGGGTTCAGAGTTTAATCATCCTTCATAGCTCCATGGCTATCCCTTCATTAAAGGTAGGTGGCCTTTTAGAAAAATGCTCCCATGTGCCTATTTCAAGCAAGTGTGTGGTTCAGCTGGCGTGGCTCAGTGGTTGGCGTCAACCCATGAACCAGGAGGTCAGGGTTCGATTCCCGGCCAAGGGCACAGGCCCGGGTTGCGGGCTCCATCCCCAACCAGTAGGGGGCGTGCAGGAGGCAGCCGATCCATCATTCTCTATCACCATTCATGTTTCTATCTCTCTCTCCCTCTCCCTTCCTCTCTGAAATCAATTATATATATATATATATATATATATATATATATATATATATATATATATATACACACATATATGTATATATATACACACACATATATATATATTAGGAAAAGATGCAAATTGACCATACATTCGCTACGCCCACCATCGGCTAATCAGAGCGATATGCAAATTAACCGCCAACAAAGATGGCGGCTAACTTGCATATCCCAGCCGGGAGCCAAGGCTGAGGACGCCACAGAAGGAAGCCAGGCAACGGAACCGAGATAGCGGAGACGGGCGGGGTAGGAGGGGCAGAGACGGGAGCCAAGTCCTATTCTTGCGGGAATTTTCCTGCAAACGGGCCTCTAGTATACATATATTCTATATAATAAAAGCATAAGACGCTAATGATAAGCTAAGGCCGCTCAACCAGTCGCTATGACATGCCCTGACCACCAGGGGGCAGCCGCTCCGACCGGTAGGTGAGCTTGCTGCTGGGGGCCGGCCGATGGGGACTGAGCGAGACGGGCCGGCCACGCCCTGGAGCCCTCCCACGGTCCCTCCCCGTCTGGCCAACCTCCCATGGTCCCTCCCCGGCCCCGATCGTGCACCAGTGGGGTCCCTCGGCCTGGCCTGCACCCTCTCACCATCCGGGACCCCTCAGGGGATGTCGGAGAGCCGGTTTCGGCCCGATCCCACAGGCCAGGACAAGGGACCCCACTGGTGCATGAATTCGTGCACCGGGCCTGTAAAAAAAAATTTATATGTGTGTGTGTGTGTGTGTGTGTGTGTGTGTGTATAAATGTACGTATATATATATGTATTTATATATATATGTATGTATATATATATGGGAAAAATTGCTTCTACTAGTACATGTCTTACTATGCAATTAGTGATGCTAGTCTAATTTGTGTAAAAATAAATCATGACCATTTACATATTTGATTTCTGCTTCAAGTGATACTGATTTCACATATATATAAACCTAAGCCCTTGGCCGGCAAACTGCAGCTCGCGAGCCACACGCGGCTCTTTGGCCCCTTGAGTGTGGCTCTTCCTAAGCCTGAGGAGGGCCCTAATTAAGCTAATAACCACATACCTGCCTATATAGTTTAAGTTTAAAAAATTTGGCTCTCCAAAGAAATTTCAATCGTCGTCCTGTTGATATTGGGCTCTGTTGACTAATGAGTTTGCCGACCACTGGCCTAAGCTACCGTCCGACCATCCGTCCATCCGACCGTCCGACCGGTAGCTATGACACGCAACGACCACCAGGGCGCAGGCGCTCATCGCAGGAGCTGCCAAGTGACAGCAACTTTGCACAGCGCCCTCTCGCACTCGGGGACCCCTCCTGGGGTGTCGGAGAGCCACTTTTGGCCCGTTCCCCGCAGGCCAGGACAAGGGACCCCAACTGATGGAGGGACCCAGCTTCTCCGCAGACACCCTATGAGCTCAGGTGCCGCCCCAGGTGCGACCGACCGGGGAGGGACCACGGGAGGTTGGCTCCAGGGCATGTCCGGCCCGTCTCACCCACTCCCGCCCCGCTGGCCACCTTGTAATTAATTTCCTCTCAATGTGCACGAATCCGTGCACCGGGCCTCTAGCTTTTAAATAAGATCTGAAATCCCAAAATCTTCTCACTTGTTATTTCTTGCAAAGACCAGCCTGGAATGTAACCATCTTCCGTCTCAATCACCGTGGACCGGCCGAGCGAAGCCGCTCTCGGAAATAAAATTACGTTGGAGAGCATTTCAGGAGTCTCCGCGCTGAGTATGAAATGATAAATATTAATGAACCGGCAGGCTCCTAAAAAGGCATTTCGGAGGATAAAAATTCTACTCTGTCCCAATATGGTTTTTTTTTTTAAAAAAAGAATCACATTTTCACATCACTTTGCACGTCCTTGTGGTTAGAAAGTCTTAAATCGCGGTCGTACAATTGCATGGATTTAATCATTTGGCAACGTTTTTCTTTTTGTTTTGTTTTGGTTGAATTTTTTAATCATCTCAACCTTGAAAGGGTCTGTCAGCCGGTGAAATCTTTGCTCGTACAGACATCTTTGCTGCGATCTTATTTTAAGAAGGGAGAGATGGGGTTCCTAAATGAGAGGAAATTGTGGGGGGTTTTTTCTGTTATTTTTCAAGATATCAGCAAGGTTAGACAAGGGATCATCATCGAAGCAGCGATTCTTAATGTCATCTGAGTCACAGATTTCTACAAGCATCTGACCGAAATTATTGACCTGGACCAGAAAAATGGTGGGGCCGGCTCAGTGGTTGAGCGTTGACATATGAACCAGGAGGTCCCGGGTTCGATTCTGGCCAAGGGCACAGGCCCAGGTTGTGGGCTCGATCCCCAGTAGGGGGCGTGCAGGAGGCAGCCGGTCCAAGATTCTCTCTCATCACGGATGTTTCTCTCTCTCTCTCTCTCTTCCTCTCCCTTCCTCTCTCTTTTTTCCTTTTGTCCCTTTCTAAACAAATATTTTTTACTGATCTCAGAGAAATAGAGAGAGGGAGAGAGAGAGAGAGAAATATCTATGATGACAGAGAGTCAGGGATCGGCTGCCTCCTGCATGCCCCCTACTGGGGATGGAGCCCACAACCCGGGCACGTGCCCTTGACCAGGAATCGAACCCGGGACCCTTCAGTCTGCAGGCTGACGTTCTATCCACTGAGCCACACCAGTTTGGGCGATTGCTTTCTTGTAAAAACCCCAATAATCGTCTATTATTCTGTTCTCCCTCCTCTCCTCTCTTCTCTCCTCCTTTCTCTTTCTCTCTCTCTCTCTCTCTCTCTCTCTCTCTCTCTCTCTCTCTCTTTCATTATCCTTGCATCCATCCATGGACACTGAGGTTGTTTCCGCATCTTGGCTGTTGTGAGTTATGCTGCGATGGACATAGGTGTACAGATAACACTTTGAGATACGGACACCCTGACCTCTCCTTCCCACCACCTTGGCGCTGGTTTATCCATTCTGCAAGATCAGCCAACACAGCGCCTGCCTGCAGATCTGTGGCTCGAAAGTCCTCCTATAACACATTCTCTCCTGTAATATATTTCTTTGCACGGTTGGAGCATCTGCCCCCTGGTGTTCAGTGCATGTCATAGCGACTGGTCGACCAGTTAGCTGTCTGCCCCCTGGTGGTCAGTGCATGTCATAGCAATTGGTCGACCAGTCGGCTGTCTGCCCCCTGGTGGTCAGTGCACGTCACAGCGACTGGTCGACCGGTCGGCTGTCTGCCTCCTGGTGGTCAGTGCACGTCACAGCGACTGGTCGACCCGTCGGCTGTCTGCCCCCTGGTGGCCAGTGCACATCACAGCGACTGGTCGACCCGTCGACTGTCTGCCCCTGGTGGTCAGTGCACGTCATAGCGACTGGTCGACCCGTCAGCTGTCTGCCCCCTGGTGGCCAGTGCACGTCACAGCGACTGGTCGACCCGTCGACTGTCTGCCCCTGGTGGCCAGTGCACGTCACAGCGACTGGTCGACCCGTCGACTGTCTGCCCCCTGGTGGCCAGTGCACGTCACAGCGACTGGTCGACCCGTCGGCTGTCTGCCCCCTGGTGGCCAGTGCACGTCACAGCGACTGGTCGACCCGTCGACTGTCTGCCCCTGGTGGTCAGTGCACGTCATAGCGACTGGTCGACCCGTCAGCTGTCTGCCCCCTGGTGGCCAGTGCACGTCACAGCGACTGGTCGACCCGTCGACTGTCTGCCCCCTGGTGGTCAGTGCACGTCATAGCGACTGGTCGACCCGTCAGCTGTCTGCCCCCTGGTGGCCAGTGCACATCACAGCGACTGGTCGACCCGTCGACTGTCTGCCCCTGGTGGTCAGTGCACGTCATAGCGACTGGTCGACCCGTCAGCTGTCTGCCCCCTGGTGGCCAGTGCACGTCACAGCGACTGGTCGACCCGTCGACTGTCTGCCCCCTGGTGGCCAGTGCACGTCACAGCGACTGGTCGACCCGTCGACTGTCTGCCCCTGGTGGCCAGTGCACGTCACAGCGACTGGTCGATCAGTCGACTGCCCCCTGGTGGTCAGTGCACGTCATAGCGACCGGTCAACCGGTCAACTGTCTGCCCCCTGGTGGTCAGTCACGGTGGCTCAAAGCTATCGGAAAACACCGGAACAGTTAGCTTGCCTGGAAGTACAGCTTAATACGACTCTGTGTCCATTGCTCCCAACCCTAAGTGAACATCGCATGCAACGGTATATACAGAACGTGGTAAAATGCGTGGCCTTAAGCATTTTTTAGGGGAACACGCTCTCTCAACTTCAACCCCTCGTCATCTATAAACGACTCTGAAGTCGGGCACTTGTGGCTGCCTGGGCTCAGGCCGACGCACCTCGTCAAGGTGAGATTTTGAGATGGAACCACCCTTGAATGACCTGAGTGACAGGACAGGCTACAGAAGGGAACGGGAAAGGGCCACCTGCCATGTTTTCATATTTCACGTGTCGCCCACAAGTCAGAAGGTGGATGACACTCTTTCCGTCCCCAGCACTTTGGCGTCTCGCCGTGAACACACCGTGTATTTTGGGCAGCTCAGGGGCGGAGGACAGCTTTGACAGGCTTGCATTTTCTGTCTGTCCCCCAGGTGCCAAACGCACTTACAACAAAAATACAGCCTTGGATGTATTTGGCTCCGGGATAGAGCCTCGGCCTGTGGACCAAAGGGTCCAGGGTTCGATTCCGGTCAAAGGCACAGTGGATGCAGGCTCCTCCCCGGCCAGGGCGCGTGCAGGAGGCAACCCATCGATGTGTTTTTCTCACATCTATATTTCTCTCTCTCTCTCTCTCTCTCTCTCTCTCTCTCTCCACCCCCCTCCCTTCCACTCTCTCTAAAAATCAATGGAAAAATATCCTGGGTTGAGGATTAACAAGAAACAAACAAATAATTGGACACTTGACACTTATATAACTTTATTAACCAGCTAGAGGCCCGGTGCACAAAATTCGTGCGCAGGGAGAGGGATGGGTTCCTCATCACGGCCTGCACTCAATCGCAATCTGGGGCCCCTCAGGGGTTGTCCGACTGCCGGTTTAGGCCAGATCCCACAGGGGTCGGACATCCCTCTCCCAATCCAGGACCACTAACTCCTAACCAATGGCCTGCCTGCCTGTGGATCGCCTCTAACCCCTTGCCTGCCTGCCTGATCGCCCCTAACCACTCCCCTGCCTGATCACCCCTAACTGCTCGCCTGCCTATCTAATTGCCCCTAACCACTCACCTGCCCGCCTGATCAGCCCTAACTGCTCGCCTGCCTGCCTGATCGCCCCTAACCACTCGCCTGCCTGCCTGATCGCCCCTAACCACTCGCCTGCCCGCCTGATCGCCCCTAACCACTCGACTGCCTCCCTGATCGCCCGTAAACACTCACCTGCCTGCCTGATCGCCCTAACCACTCGCCTGCCCGCCTGATCGCCCCTAACCCCTCGCCTGCCTGCCTGATCGCCCGTAACCACTCGCCTGCCTGATCACACCTAACCACCCATTCTTAGCCTACCGCATGCACCCCCCCCCCATCCCTGACCAGGGTCTGGTAACCTGCAAACAAGGTACCTGCCCTTGACGGGACTCGAACCCAGCACCCTCCATTCCGCCGGCCGCCGCTCTATCCAGTGAGTGAAATCGGTGTGGATTCTATCCCTGCCCGCCCCTCCCGGCTGTTTAAACAGATGTGTAGGTGTATATCCCCTTGCCTAATTCCCTGTCACCTCGGCCTCCCCATTATCTGAGCTTAATGGACATTTTTGCGTCTCCTAATCTCTCCCCTGCATTTCAGTGATTTTGTCTCCGTTAGCGCTTTGCAGTCGGGCCGTGAGCTCTAAATGGAGACCTCACGGGCCAGCGGGACGAATTTCCTACCGCAGACCAGCTCCTACGTGGCAAATCGTTTTTAACCTTTTCCTTGTCCGCAGGGGAAGTCGCGTGTTCATGCCTTCAATGCATCATCCATATACTCATCTCCAAACTTCCATGAAATTCATGAGACGTTAAAATACTATACATCTGGCCCTCGTTCAACATGTTGCACATCCGGGGTATTTGTGCGTCCGTCACACTTTCCAAAGCCTGGACATCTATCTTCCTGAGACTCCTAGACCAGGCCTACCTACCATTCAGGTGAGATGAGATTTGCTGCATTTCATTTAAAAATTTTTTAAAATATATATATATTTTTTATTGATTTCTGAGAGAGGAAGGGAGAGGGAGAGAGAGGGAGAAACATCCACGATGAGAGAGAATCATGGGTCAGCTGCCTCCTGCACGCCCCCAACTGGGGATCGAGCCCGCAACCAGACACATGCCCTTGACTAGAATCGAACCCGGGACCCTTCATTCTGCAGGCCGACGCTCTAACCAGTGAGCCACCCCAGCCATGGCGCCATGTCCTTTAGACCTAGATCACGGCCTATTCGGCTTCCCCCACGTGAATAGCAGTTCACTTTTTGAATAAATCTATATAATAAAAGCCTAACGTGCAAATTGTCCCCTGGGGTGGGAGTTCAATCACTCGCTATGACATGCGCTGACCACCAGGGGGCGGTGTCGAACGAAGGACCAGGGGGTGGCGTGGAGCGAAGGAAGGCCCCAGCCAGCAGCCGGCAGCCGGGGAAAGCAAGGCCCCGATCGGTCCTGGTCGCCGGCCAGGCCTAGGGACCCTTCCCATGCACGAATTTCGTGCACCGGGCCTCTAGTGGGAATTATATGTCACGGGAGGCGGGGCATGAGGATTTGAGAGCCACTTAGGTGGGGCCTGGCCAGAAACAGGGCGGGCACCGCTGGTCCACGCAGAAGCCAAATGAGCCACACGGCAATCACAGCGCCTGCCACCTGTGACCGGCTTCTTGCTCGAACACGGATGGACGTTTTCGAATGAAAGAGAAGCAGACACAATGCAGGGATGTTGGGTCTCTCCCCAGAACAAAAAATGCTCATCAGGCCTGCGGCCCCACAGGCTGTAAATCACAGAGCCGGACAAGGATAATGTCCTAACGTCCAGGCAACGTCCCCAGAATCCGTTGTTCTCGGCTCTCCGCTGGAAAAAAAATGGAAAGAAAAGAAAACACACACACAAAAAAAACACTAAGTATTTTACACACACGGGTTAATTAATCTACTTGTCATGCAAGGCCTTCCTGTTTGCTGCCGAGAAGAGAGATTAGGACCTTCAAACCCCGGTGTGTTTAAACAGCCGTTCCGTTTTATCCCAGAAAACAGAACCCGGAGGAGTCAGGTTTCAGAAATGGTGGTGGGAGCAGGCGTGGGGGTCGACAGGAAAGTCCCATTGGTTGCTTACGGCTGGCTTACCGAGTCATCGTGCTTAGAGTCGGCGATTTGCATATCTCTCTCTATATAAAAGCCTAAGCTATGGTCTGACCGTCTGATTGTCACTGACCACCAGGGGGCAGACACTCCCGAATGGTAGCTATGATGTGCACTGACCACCAGGGGGCAGACACTCTGACTGGTAGCTATGACACGCACTGACCACCAGGGGGCAGACACTCCCGACCGGTAGCTATGATGTGCACTGACCACCAGGGCGCAGACACTCCGACTGGTAGCTATGACGTGCACTGACCACCAGGGGGCAGACACTCCGACTGGTAGCTATGACACACACTGACCACCAGGGGGCAGACACTCCGACTGGTAGCTATGACACGCACTGACCACCAGGGGGCAGACACTCCCGACCGGTAGCTATGATGTGCACTGACCACCAGGGCGCAGACACTCCGACTGGTAGCTATGACGTGCACTGACCACCAGGGGGCAGACACTCCGACTGGTAGCTATGACACACACTGACCACCAGGGGGCAGACACTCCGACTGGTAGCTATGACGTGCACTGACCACCAGGGGGCGGACACTCCGACTGGTAGCTATGACGTGCACTGACCACCAGGGGGCAGACACTCCCGAATGGTAGCTATGACGTGCACTGACCACCAGGGGGCAGACACTCCCGAATGGTAGCTATGATGTGCACTGACCACCAGGGGGCAGACACTCTGACTGGTAGCTATGACACGCACTGACCACCAAGGGGCAGACACTCCCGAATGGTAGCTATGACGTGCACTGACCACCAGGGGGCAGACACTCTGACTGGTAGCTATGACACACACTGACCACCAGGGGGCAGACACTCCGACTGGTAGCTATGACGTGCACTGACCACCAGGGGGCGGACACTCCGACTGGTAGCTATGACGTGCACTGACCACCAGGGGGCAGACACTCCGACTGGTAGCTATGACGTGCCCTGACCACCAGGGGGCAGACACTCTGACCGGTAGCTATGACGTGCCCTGACCACCAGGGGGCAGACACTCCAACTGGTAGCTATGACACTCACTGACCACCAGGGACAGGCACTTCCACTGGTAGCTATGTCACGCACTGACCACCAGGGGGCAGACACTCCCGACTGGTAGCTATGACGCTCACTGACCACCAGGGGGCGGACGCTCCGACCGGTAGCTATGACATGCAGTGACCACTGGGAGCAGACGCTCAACGCAGGAGTTGCTGATCTGCGGTTAGTTAGCAGCTACCGATCTTGGGTGATGCACCTGGAACCATAGATGAGGTACCCCCTGAGAATCACCCTCTCGCCATCCGGGACCCCTCGGGGGATGTCGGGGAGCCGGTTTCAGCCCGATCCCTGCAGGCCAGGCCGAGGAACCCCACCAGTGCATGAATCCGTGCACCGGGCCTTTAGTATGCTTATATTTTTTTTTTATTGACTTTAAGAGAGAGAGAGAGAGAGAAAGGGAGACAGAGGGAGAGATAAAAACATCAACAAGAGAGAAGCATCATCGACGGGCCGCCTCCTGCCCGCCCCCCCACTGGGGATGGAGCCCACAACCCGGGCCTGTGCCCTTGACCGGGAATCGAACCGTGACCTCCTGGTTCACAGGTCGAGGCCCAACCACTGAGCCACCCCAGCCCGGCTGCCCTTCCCGCGGTCTCCCGAAACCCCCATGCCTTTTGCAGAATTCTGGATCGGGGACACGCCCAAGAGGCCCAGCGCTCCCTCCCCTGCCTCCTGCTCTGAGTGGTGCCTGCGGGCCCGACGCTGGAAAGGAAACGCTATCCCAATCTTTGCCGGGCCCAGCGGGCGGGTTGGAGGGACAGCCTGGAGATGCCCTGAGTGGCCAGCTTGCAGACCCATTCGTCTGGGCCAGCAGGTCAGACAAGACCATCCCTCCTCCCCGGGAAACTGGAGTTGTTGGATTCCCACGGGCCCGCCGAGCTATTCGTCATGTATCTGGGAGCCCCGGGGCCGGCCCTGCCTCGCAGAAGGCCACTCGGATGGTTATCGGCGATGCATTATTCCTCTCCCCGCCGGCCACAGCCTGTGTCTCTGAGCCCCGGACGGCGGCCGGCCGGGTCCCAGAGAACGGCCGGCCGCAGAAACAATTTATATCCTTCCAGGAACGCATGCCTGTCTGATGCTATCCGGGCCTCGAGATGGTGGCTTGGAAATAAAGTGTGTGTTACGATCATGCATCTCCCTTAAACGGCACCGTGCATGGCCACGGCCGGTCATTTTTATAAAAAAGTGATTTTTCTAGCCCTGGCTGGGTTGTCTCAGTGGATAGAGCATCGACCTAGGAACCAGGAGGTCACGGTTCGATTCCCGGTCCAGGGCACGGGCCCGGGTGGCTGTGGGCTCGATCCCCAGTAGGGGGCGTGCAGGAGGCGGCCGATCCATGATTTCCTCTCTCATCATGGATGTTTCTATCTCTCTTTCTCCCTCTCCCCTCCTTTCTGTAATCAATAAAAAAAATATGTATATACTAGAGGCCCAGTGCACGGATTCGTGCACCCGTGGGGGGGTCCCTCTGCCCGGTCTGCACCCTCTCGCAATCCAGGACTCCTCGGAAGATGTCGGAATTCCGGTTTCGGCCGGATCCCCGCAGGCCAGGCACGAATCCGTGCACCGTGTCTCTAGTCTGCATATAAGATCTTTGGTTAATCTCTTCCCGCCTTTCTCCGTCTCCCCCTTCCTCTGAGATCCATCAGTCTGTTCCATGTTTCCACGCCTGTGCGCTGAGCGTCTGCCCCCTGGTGGTCAGTGAGCGTCATAGCTACCGGTCAAATGGTCAAACCGTCGTATTTTTTCTCCTCCGAACCCAAGCGTATAACCTATTCCTTGCTTTTTTAAAAAAAATATATATATTTTTATTATTTATTTCAGAGAGGAAGAGAGAGGGGGAGAGAGAGAAACACCCATGATGAGAGCGAATCACGGATCGGCCGCCTCCTGCACGCCCCCGACTGGGGATGGAGCCTTGACCGGAAATCGAACCCGGGACCTCCCGGTTCCTAGGTCGACGCTAACCACTGGGCCACTGGGGCCGGTCGCGCTGTTTTCCGTGACCGTTGATGTTTTTTCTCCGCTCGCCCCGTGAGTTCAGTGTTGACACATCGTCTATTATTGAGGACGACGCCATCGATATGTGATGAGTGATTTCCATTAAGTTTCCTTTTTATTTTGCACCCTCCATCTGTTCTCTGTAGTTTTTCATTACATTTGTCATTTTCGGATACTTCCCCTGAGGCTAAAGCTTTCGTTTTCCAATTTTATTTCATTTTCTGCTGCTGGGCTAGCTTCCCTCAAACCATAGAATGAAATTTAATTTTTAAAATCCTGGATCTCGTTTCTATTATTCTTTCATCCCATTTGCTTACTAACATGCTACCTCACCATAATGCCCCATGAGCTGGACTCCATTGGATTTATTCCCTGGATAATTGGGGAGGAGACTCAAGCCTATTGAATAACAGTACTTAAAGGGAGCTCTTATTGGGAGGTCGCCGTTCGACGTTTGAGACGAATTTTTGAACGTAAATCGAATTGATTATATTTATGCACCTCCAAAATCAGAAACGTGATTGTTTAACATTGAGAAGTCTTTATTTTTTTTCTGTAAAATACAGGTGTGTGTGATGAAAAATAAACGATTCATGGTTTAATGGTAAAAAAAAAAAAAGATAAATTTTTAAAAAGGTAAGCTAAAGGGTGAACACATTTAAAATGACAGAAAATATCCAAAGGTGTGTGCGTAGGGAATGGGGGTGAGATCAACATGATCTTATCGCCCTAAAAATACCTAATGCTATTTACACCGTTTAACGATTTGAGGCCTGGTCTGCCTCCCCCTGGCTAAATGGTTACTGTTTTAATTGGCACGATGGCTCATTGCGGAGAGAAGAAAAAGTGATCTTTGGAGGGACGTCAACGTAAATTGTAAAAGGATACCAATAGATATAAAAGCCTAAACGACTGTTACGACCCAACAACCAGAATGACCACAACGACCGGTCGACCGGTCGCTATAACACGCACTGACCACCAGGGGGCAGATGCTCAATGCAGGAGCTGCCCCCTGGTGGTCAGTGTGCTCCCACGGTCCCTCTCCCCTGATGGCTGAGCCCCCCGATAGGCCTCGATCGCCGGCCAGGCCGAGGGACCCCCCCCCAACCTGTGCACGAATTCGTGCACCGGGCCTCTAGTTTAAAATAAAAGTCAAATATCGTTTCTAAAATCAACTTCATGGCCACTGTTTGTGTGTGCGCATGTGCGTGTGCATGTGTGTGTGCATGTCTTTAAAACTAGGAATACCAGGATGACAATTCAAAATACTGTGATTTTGATAAGAAATTCAAGAATCGTTTATGACGCCCAGCCTGTGTGGCTCAGGGGTTGAGCATTGACCTAGGAACCAGGAGGTCCGGGTTCGAGTCCCGGTCAAGGGCACAGGCCCGGGTTGCGGGGCTCCATCCCCAGTAGGGGGCGTGCAGGAGGCGGCCGGTCCGTGATTCTCTCTCATCATGGATGTTTCTATCTCTCTCACCCCCTCTCCCTTCCTCTCTGAAATCAATAAAAACATCTCTTTTTAAAAAACAAAAACAAAGAATTGCTTAGGAAATTAAACAAGACTGGGCTCTCTCTCTCTCGTAAAAATGTTTTGTGGGCAAATTATGAACAATCGATTCATTCCCACAAAGGTCCTTGCAGAGGGTTATATTTGCTCACTGAATCACGACAAAATCTTGAACATAACTGCTATGTCATCCTTTTCTCAAAAGACTCATTATTTAAAGAAATATGTGGAGATGATCATTATATGAAGACAGCGGTTTTGTTTTACAAAACGTTTAACGCTCAACCACAGCTGGAAGCCTACTTATTGTCGGATCATACGTTCGCATATTTTCGGAACTCAATAATAGATGGTTTTCTCCCCTAATGACGGTTTTCCCTTTGGGGAGAATAACACGCATAATAAATTAATGACCAAAAAAAAATGTGGCTATTATGGATGACACCGGGGGGTTCAATGGTGTTGTCCAAGCAGAACCGTTCATAACACGAGTGATTCCACAGGGTTTGGAAATGTCTCTTTTATTTTTTTATTTTATTTTTATTTTTATTATTATTATTTTTTTTGGAAATGTCTCTTTTAAATTGATTTTTTATTGATTTCAGAGAGGAAGGGGTTCCATCCCCAGTCAGGGGCGTGCAGGAGGCAGCCCGTTCATGATTCTCTCTCATCAGGGATGTTTTTTTTCTCTCTCTCTCCTTCTCCCTTCCTCTCTGCAATCAATCCTACGTAATAAAGAGCTGATATGCTAATGAAACCAAACGGCGGAACGACCTTCCGGAATGACCAGGGGGTGGGGGGTGGGGCCGTGGGCACGAATTTTGTGCACCGGGCCTCTATTAAAAATATATTTTTTAAAAAATTAAAATAACACTTTAGCACATGGCAGACCAGCCTGCTTTCTTCTCTGCAGCATTAATTTTCTTTCCATCACATCGAATGGCGTTGCCAGCCGTACGCAGAAGTTAATCGTTGATGGAAACCCCGCGACATAAGGGGAAACTCGGGGTCCAGTGGTGGCAGGAGTTCGCCAGAAAGGCTGTCAGGCCCTGGCGAAACGTTTGCTCTTCACGTGACATTTTAATTCCACGCTCGGGAAATCAATTTTTTTGGGGGGGGCGGGGAGGGATGAAGGGGGTTGGACAGCCAGGGCAGCGAGCACCTGGCTAATTGGACTACAAATCAGTCACCGTGATCAGACCCATTAAACCAGATGGGTGTGGAGAGATACAGGGTTCCAATCCAGGCGTTAATACATTTATAATAATCAAAGCATCATATGCTAATTAGACCAGACAGCCGAATGACCTTCCGGACGTCATTCCGGACGTCCTTCCGGACGAAGCTGTGGTTGCAGGGGAGGAGGCAGAGGGGTTAGGGGCGATCAGGCAGGCGGGTGGTTAGGGGCGATCAGGCAGGCGAGTGGTTAGGGGCGATCAGGCATGCAGGAGAGTGGTTAGGGGCGATCAGGCAGGCAGGAGAGTGGTTAGGGGCGATCAGGCAGGCAGGCAGAGTGGTTAGGGGTGATCAGGCAGAAGGGGAAAGGTTAGGGGAGATCAGGCAGGCAGGTGAGTGGTTAGGGGCGATCAGGCAGACGAGTAGTTAGGGGCGATCAGGCAGGCGAGTGGTTGGGGCGATCAGGCAGGCAGGAGAGTGGTTAGGGGCGATCAGGCAGGCAGGCGAGTGGTTAGGGGTGATCAGGCAGGCAGGAGAGTGGTTAGGGGCGATCAGGCAGGCAGGCAGAGTGGTTAGGGACGACCAGGCAGGCAGGCGAGTGGTTAGGGGCGATCAGGCAGGCAGGAGAGTGGTTAGGGGCGATCAGGCAGGCAGGCAGAGTGGTTAGGGGCGATCAGGCAGGCAGGCAGAGTGGTTAGGGGTGAACAGGCAGGCAGGCAGGCAGAGTGGTTAGGGGCGATCAGGCAGGCAGGCGAGTGGTTAGGGGCGATCAGGCAGGCAGGCGAGTGGTTAGGGGTGATCAGGCAGGCAGGCGAGTGGTTAGGGGTGATCAGGCAGGCAGGCGAGTGCTTAGGGGTGATCAGGCAGGCAGGAGAGTGGTTAGGGGCGATCAGGCAGGCAGGAGAGTGGTTAGGGGCGATCAGGCAGGCAGGCGAGTGGTTAGGGGCGATCAGGCACGCAGGCAAGTGGTTAGGGGCGATCAGGCAGGCAGGCGAGTGGTTAGGGGTGATCAGGCAGGCGAGTGGTTAGGGGAGATCAGGCAGGAGGGGGAAGGTTAGGGGCGATCAGGCAGGCAGGTGAGTGGTTAGGGGCGATCAGGCAGGCAGAGTGGTTAGGGGCGATCAGGCAGGCAGGGGAGTGTTTAGGGGTGATCAGGCAGGCAGGTGAATGGTTAGGGGTGATCAGGCAGGCAGGTGAGTGGTTAGGGGCGATCAGGCAGGCAGGCGAGTGGGTAGGGGTGATCAGGCAGGCAGGCGAATGGTTAGGGGCGAACAGGAAGGCAGGCGAGCGGTTAGGGGTGATCAGGCAGGCGAGTGGTTAGGGGCGATCAGGCAGGCAGGTGAATAGTTAGGGGCGATCAGGCAGGCAGGCGAGTGTTTAGGGGCGATCAGGCAGCCGAGTGGTTAGGAGCGATCAGGCAGGCAGGCCAGTGGTTAGGGGCAATCAGGCAGGCAGGCAGAGTGGTTAGGGGCGATCAGGCAGGCGAGTGGTTAGGGGCCATCAGGCAGGCAGGCCAGTGGTTAGGGGCGATCAGGCAGGCAGGTGAGTGGTTAGGGGCGATCAGGCAGGTGAGTGGCTAGGGGCCATCAGGCAGGCAGGCCAGTGGTTAGGGGCGATCAGGCAGGCAGGTGAGTGGTTAGGGGCGATCAGGCAGGCAGGCCAGTGGTTAGGGGCCATCAGGCAGGCAGGCCAGTGGTTAGGGGCGATCAGGCAGGCAGGCCAGTGGTTAGGGGCGATCAAGTAGGCAGAGTGGTTAGGGGCCATCAGGCAGGCAGGTGAGTGGTTAGGGGCCATCAGGCAGGCAGGCGAGTGGTTAGGGGCGATCCGGCAGGCAGAGTGGTTAGGGGCGATGAGGCAGGCAAGTGGTTAGGGGCGATCAGGCAGGCAGGCCAGTGGTTAGGGGCGATCAGGCAGGCAGGCCAGTGGTTAGGGGCGATCAGGCAGGCGAGTGGTTAGGGGCTATCAGGCAGGCAGAGTGGTTAGGGGCGATCAGGCAGGTGAGTGGTTAGGGGCCATCAGGCAGGCAGGTGAGTGGTTAGGGGCGATCAGGCAGGCTGGCCAGTGGTTAGGGGCGATCAGGAAGGCAGGCAAGTGGTTAGGGGCCATCAGGCAGGCAGGCCAGTGGTTAGGGGCGATCAGGCAGGCAGGCCAGTGGTTAGGGGCCATCAGGCAGGCAGGCCAGTGGTTAGGGGCGATCAGGCAGGCGAGTGGTTAGGGGCTATCAGGCAGGCAGAGTGGTTAGGGGCGATCAGGCAGGTGAGTGGTTAGGGGCGATCAGGCAGGCAGGCCAGTGGTTAGGGGCGATATGGCAGGCAGAGTGGTTAGGGGCCATCAGGCAGGCAGGTGAGTGGTTAGGGGCGATCAGGCAGGCAGGCCAGTGGTTAGGGGCGATCAGGCAGGCAGGCCAGTGGTTAGGGGCCATCAGGCAGGCAGGCCAGTGGTTAGGGGCGATCAGGCAGGCGAGTGGTTAGGGGCTATCAGGCAGGCAGAGTGGTTAGGGGCGATCAGGCAGGTGAGTGGTTAGGGGCAATCAGGCAGGCAGAGTAGTTAGGGGCCATCAGACAGGCAGGTGAGTGGTTAGGGGGATCAGGCAGGCAGGCCAGTGGTTAGGGGCGATCAGGCAGGCAGGCCAGTGGTTAGGGGCGATATGGCAGGCAGAGTGGTTAGGGGCCATCAGGCAGGCAGGTGAGTGGTTAGGGGTGATCAGGCAGGCAGGCCAGTGGTTAGGGGCGATCAGGCAGGCAGGCCAGTGGTTAGGGGCCATCAGGCAGGCAGGCCAGTGGTTAGGGGCGATCAGGCAGGCGAGTGGTTAGGGGCTATCAGGCAGGCAGAGTGGTTAGGGGCGATCAGGCAGGTGAGTGGTTAGGGCCAATCAGGCAGGCAGAGTGGTTAGGGGCCATCAGACAGGCAGGTGAGTGGTTAGGGGTGATCAGGCAGGCAGGCCAGTGGTTAGGGGCCATCAGGCAGGCTGGCCAGTGGTTAGGGGTGATCAGGCAGGCAGGCCAGTGGTTAGGGGCGATCAGGCAGGCCAGTGGTTAGGGGCCATCAGGCAGGCGGGCCAGTGGTTAGGGGCGATCAGGCAGGCAGGCCAGTTGTTAGGGGCCATCAGGCAGGCAGGCCAGTGGTTAGGGGCCATCAGGCAGGCAGGCCAGTTGTTAGGGGCCATCAGACAGGCAGGTGAGTGGTTAGGGGTGATCAGGCAGGCGGGCCAGTGGTTAGGGGCCATCAGGCAGGCAGGTAGAGTGGTTAGGGGCCATCAGGCAGGCAGGCGAGTGGTTAGGGGCGATCAGGCAGGCAGGCCAGTGGTTAGGAGCCAGCGGTCCCGGATTGCGAGAGGGATGTCCGACCCCTGTGGGCTCAGGCCTCAACCGGCAGTCAGACATCCCCTGAGACGTGCCAGATTGCGAGAGACGCAGGCCAGGCTGAGGGCCCCCCCTACCCCATGAACGAATTCCGTCCACCGGGCCTCTAGTATTCAATAAACACCGGAAAATGGGGCTCTCCCCGGGATTTTTTTTTCCCCTCCAGGATTTATGCAAATTAGCAAAACGACAAGACTTCCACGGAACCTGTTATGTAATCAGCGTTTGGGGGGAAGGGACGTGGCCAGAAATTCCTTTCGTGGTGTGTACTTAGAGGGAAGACGATATCTCAGGGCAGGAAGGAAAGGGGAAAATCACTCAATTAAAAGGTCAGCGAGGAGGGTATTGTAGATTCCCATTCCTTCCTTCTACAAACACCCGTCAAAAAGGGGCCGGAGGGTAACGCCTGGCCTGTGTGGCTCAGTGGCTGAGCATCGACCTATGAACCAGGTCAAGGGGACACGCCCGGGTTGCGGGCTCGATCCCCAGTGGGGGGCGTGCAGGAGGCAGCCGGTCGGTGATTCTCTCTCATCAAGGATATTTCTATCTCTCTCCCTTTCTCTCTGAAATCAATAAAAAATATATATATATTTTTTAAAAAGACAGTCCCTTTGCCATCAGAAGCCATCCCTGGAGCCAACGATATTGGTGATTTTGGGGGGAGCGCCTGCAGCCAGAGAATGACAGACCCATGGCCCCGCGGACACCCCGACCTCGGGGTCCCCTAAGCCCGAAGTCTTCAGGGCTGGTGGTGTCTGGCTCCCTCGGCAGCAGGCAGACACACTCCGTCTTCATCCCGTCGGTGATGACAGCCGAGCAGGTGGCCCGGGGTCGGGGGGACGGTGCTGCCTGGGGCCGGACGCAGGTGTGCGGCCAAGGATGGGGGCGGTCGCCCCGTCATCCAGCTGCGAGGCCGGCGCTTGGGTGGAAATGAGTTACGATCCATCTTCCTGCCGCTGCCGCTGTGAGGCTGTCAGACTGGGCTGCAGGCATCGCCGCCCGTCGGGGAGAGAGATTATAGGCCATTGATTCTCTGCAATGGATTCTCTGCAACTGATTCCCTGTGATGGATCGTTTGCAATTGGTTATCTGCAATTGATTATATGAAAGATTTTATGCAATTGATTTTCTCCAATTGGTTACCTGCAATTGATCATACGCAACTGATTCTCTGCAGCTGGTTATATGCAATTGATTATATGCAATTAATTCTCTGCAATTGATTATCTGCAATTTGTTATATGCAATTGATTATATGTAATTGATTATCTGCAATTGGTTATCTGCAATTGGTTATAGGCAACTGATTCTCTGCAATGGACTCTCTGCAGTTGGTTATATGCAATTGATTATATGCAATTAATTCTCTGCAATTAATATTCTGTAATTGATTATCTGTAATGGACTCTCTGCAGTGGATTCCCTGCAATTGATTATATGCAATTGGTTATCTCTAATTGGTTATATGCAATTGGTTATCTGCAATTGGTTATATGCAATTGATAACCTGCAATTGGTTATAGGCAACTGATTCTCTGCAATGGACTCTCTGCAGTTGGTTATATGCAATTAATTCTCTGCAATTAATATTCTGCAATTGACTATCTGTAATGGACTCTCTGCAGTGGATTCCCTGCAATTGATTATATGCAATTGGTTATCTCTAATTGGTTATATGCAATTGATTATATGGAATTGATTCTCCGCAATGGATACTCTGCAATTGATTATCTGCAATTTGGTATATGCAATTGATTATCTGCAATTGGTTATCTGCAATTGGTTATAGGCAATTGATTCTCTGCAATGGACTCTCTGCAGTTGGTTATATGCAATTGATTATATGCAATTAATTGTCTGCAATTGATTATCTGCAATGGATTCTCTGCAGTGGATTCCCTGCAATTGATTATATGCAATTGGTTATCTCTAATTGGTTATATGCAATTGATTATATGGAATTGATTCTCTGAAATGGATACTCTGCAATTGATTATCTGCAATTTGTTATATGCAATTGATTATCTGCAATTGGTTATCTGCAATTGGTTATAGGCAACTGATTCTCTGCAATGGACTCTCTGCAGTTGGTTATATGCAATTGATTATATGCAATCAATTCTCTGCAATTAATATTCTGCAATTGACTATCTGTAATGGACTCTCTGCAGTGGATTCCCTGCAATTGATTATATGCAATTGGTTATCTCTAATTGGTTATATGCAATTGATTATCTGCAATTGGTTATATGCAATTGATAACCTGCAATTGGTTATCTGCAATTGGTTATAGGCAACTGATTCTCTGCAATGGACTCTCTGCAGTTGGTGATATGCAATTGATTATATGCAATTAATTCTCTGCAATTAATATTCTGCAATTGATTATCTGTAATGGACTCTCTGCAGTGGATTCCCTGCAATTGATTATATGCAATTGGTTATCTCTAATTGGTTATATGCAATTGATTATATGGAATTGATTCTCTGCAATTGATACTCCGCAATTGATTATATGCAATCGATTATCTGCAAGTTGTTATATGCAAGATTATATGCAATTGATTATCTGCAGTTGGTTATCTGCAATTGGTTATAGGCAAGATTACATGCAATTGGTTATCAGCAATCGATTCTCTGCAATCGATTCACTGCAGTGCTTCCAGGGGATACCTCTCTGTAAGAGAAGACTTGAACCCCGAGAGAGACATGCAGTGGCCTCTCTTCTCTCCTTGTTGGTGCTTCCGTTTTTGTTTTTTTCCCTTTTCCTGGTCCCTCAGTTCCACATTCTCCTAGCCACCCCCGGTGAGTCTTTCTGTCCACATAGAGGCTTGACTGTGTGGCTAAAAGATACCATATAATTTTATTATTATTATTATTATTATTATTATTATTATTATTATTATTGATTTCAGAGAAGAAGGGAGAAGGAGAGAGAGAGAAGCATCAGAGATGAGAGAGAAGCACGGACCGGCTGCCTCCTGCACGCCCCCTGCTGGGGATGGAGCCCATAACCCGGGCCTGCGCCCTCACCGGGAATCGAACCCTGACCTCCTGTTTCATAAGTTGAGGCTCTACCACTGGGCCATGCTGGCTGGGGTGCATGTGGGTGCCTTTAAGGGTGACTTTCCCACTGCAAATCCAGTTCCAGTTCTGAGCTCAGAAAATGTGAACAGCCCTGGCTGGTGTGGCTCAGTGGATAGAGCTCCGGCCTGCAGACTGAAGCGTCCCGGGTTCGATTCGGGTCGCGGGCCCATGCCCGGGTTGCGGGCTCCATCCCCAGCAGGGGGCACGCAGGAGGCAGCCGACCCATGATTCTCTCTCCATTCATGGATGTTTCTCTCTCTCTCTCCCTCCCTCTCTGAAATCAATTAAAAAAAAATACATTAAAAGAAAATAAAAGGAAATGTGAATAGACTCTGTGCACCGGTCAGCTCTCCATCAACAGAGAGAATAAGATTAGCCGACGTCCACGCAGAAGGGCCGCGCCGCCATGGACGCGTCCCTGCACCTCAGTGGTGTCGGAGAGATTTAACGATCAGAGAACCCAGGCGCTCAGAGGACCTCGATTTTTTTTGTTTGTTTGATTGAATATATTTTTATTGACTTCAGAGAGGAAGGGAGAGGGAGAGATAGAGACATCAACGACGTCGCACGTGCCCTTGACCGGAATCGAACCCGGGACCTTTCGGTTCGTGGGCCGACGCTCTACCCACTGAGCCGCACCGGCCAGGGGTCCACCTCGAGTTTTAAATGTCCCTTTCGCGGTGGGGTTTCCTGTTCACGGACTCTGGGAAGGTGACCTTCATTTGCCCTTTCTCTCAGGTACACACATGCCCTGCAGGGCCATCCATGCATATGTTCCCACAAGGCTTTAATGAGCTCTCGGAATAACAGAGCCCTATCGGTCATCCTCGAAGGACCCGATTAACGGGATGGCCCCGGAGGAGATGGAATAGCCCCCCAATTCGAAAGTCGTGAGCGCTGCGATCTCTCCCGATCTCCCGTGTGTGTTAATAAACGAGGGGCCCGGTGCATGAAATTCGTGCACGGAACGAGGGGCCCGGTGCATGAAATTCGTGCACGGAACGAGGGGCCCAGTGCATGAAATTCGTGCACGGAACGAGGGGGCCCGGTGCATGAAATTCGTGCACGGAACGAGGGGCCCGGTGCATGAAATTCGTGCACGGAACGAGGGGCCCGGTGCATGAAATTCGTGCACGGAACGAGGGGCCCGGTGCATGAAATTCGTGCACGGCCTGGCCAGTGATCAGGACCCATAGGTGGCCCCGGTCGGCTGGAGGGAGGAACGCTGGGAGGTTGGCTGGCCGGGGGGAGGGATTGCAGGAGGTGGGCCGGCCGTGGAAGGTTGGCTGGCCGTGGAAGGTTGGCTGTGAGAGCGCAGTGACCACCAGAGGGCAGCTCGTACGCTGAGCGTCTGCCCCCTGGTGGTCAGTGCACATCATAGCAACCGCTTGCTCAGTTACTTAGGCTTTTATATATGTAGACTAGAGGCCCGGTGCACGAAATTCGTGCACGGGTAGGGTCCCCAGGCCTAGCAGGCAGTCAGGGCCAATCTATGGGGCGACCGGTGGGGCGATCAAGGGGCCCCCGCTGGCACCTGCCTTGGCTGGCCTGGGGCCTGCAGGCTGGGGGCAGCTCCTGCACTGAGCGTCTGCCCCCTGGTGGTCAGTGCACATCATAGCAACCGGTTGCTCAGTTACTTAGGCTTTTATATATGTAGACTAGAGGCCCGGTGCACGAAATTCGTGCACGGGTAGGGTCCCTAGGCCTAGCAGGCGGTCAGGGCCAATCTATGGGGCGACCGGTGGGGCGATCAAGGGGCCCCCGCTGGCACCTGCCTTGGCTGGCCTGGGGCCTGCAGGCTGGGGGCAGCTCCTGCACTGAGCGTCTGCCCCCTGGTGGTCAGCGTGCGTCATAGCAACCGGTCATTCCACCAGTCATTTCGTTCCGCAAGTTTGGTCGATTTGCATATTAGGCTTTTATTCTGTAGGATATTTTCCTGCCTGGCCAACGTGGCTCAGTGGTTGAGCATCGAACTCAGAACCAGGAGGTCAGGGTTTGGTGAGAGAGCTCGCCACCTGGGCCTGTGCCCTGATCAGGAATCGAACCTGTGGCCTCCTGGTTCCTGGGTCGACGCTCAACCCCTGAGCCACGCCGGCCGGACAGAACTGGCATCGGCCATGGGAGATGAATTGTTCAGTATTCCCCTCTTTACACTCCGACTCTGAGCTCCGTATGACACTTGTGAGCTACACTGGTAGCTTTTTTTTTTTTTTTGCAGGATCACCGACTGCTTTTTAATGTGTGAAAACGACGAGTGTGGTTTCGTAAGGTGTTCTAAGCCCTTTGCATGGGTGTGTGTGTGTGTGTGTGTGTTCTGGGGAGGGAGGAGAATCGTCAAAACCAGCAGAAATGTGGTTCGATGGGCTAACCGTGCATTTCAGTATGTTTCCAATTTTTTTTTACATTCACACGTGTACATATTGTCAATATCCTTGGTACGTGATAATGTTTTAATGATACTGTGGGTGTTTTTTATTTTGAATATTTTTATTGATTTCAGAGAAAGGAAGGAGGAAGGACAGGGAGAGAGAAATATCGATGATGAGAGAGAATCACGGACCGGCCGCCTCCTGCACGCCCCCTACTGGGGATCGAGCCCACAACCCGGGCCTGTGCCCTTGACCGGGAATCGAACCCTGACCTCCTGGCTCCTAGGTGGATAATGGCGAGGCTAGAAGATCATCTTAAAGTCCAGTCACTGAGTTTTAATTTTTTTGGTACAATCGGTTTTTCCCTACCAAGCAATCCCTATAATGACTTGATAAGAATTCAAGATAACCCTGAAAATGACAGCTGACAGAGTGTGTTGATAATGAATTTTTTTAAGGGGCGTCTACAAATAACGGAGGTTTGCAATGTTCCAAACCTATGTCTTCCATGTGACTGCGGACGCAGATACTCATGCGGCCCGGCCAGTGTGGCTCAGGGGTTAGCGTCATCCCGTGAACCAGGAGGTCAGGGTTCGATTCCCGGTCAAGGGCACATGCCCGGGTTGTGGGCTCGATCCCCAGTAGGGGGCGTGCAGGAGGTGGCCGGTCCGTGATTCTCTCTCATCAGGGATGTTTCTCTCTCTCTCTCTCCCACTCCCTTCCTCTCTCTGAAATCAATTAAAAAATATATATATTTTAAAGATACTCATGGCGATTGTAATTCAGAGACCCATGTGTATTTATTATATACTAGAGGCCCGGTGCACGAATTCATGCACCAGTGGGGTCCCTCGGCCTGGCCTGCGGGATCGGACCGAAACCAGCTCTCCCACATCCACCGAGGGGTCCCGGATGGCGAGAGGGCGCAGGCCAGGCCGAGGGACCCCACTGGTGCACGATCGGGGCCAGGGAGGGACACAGGAGGTTGGCCAGCCGGGGAGGGACTGCGGGAGGGCTCCAGGGTGCGTCCGGCCCATTTCACTCAGTCCCGATCGGCCGGACCCCAGCAGCAAGCTAACCTACCGGTGGGAACGTCTGCCCCCTGGTGGTCAGTGCACGTCATAGCGACTGGTCGACCAGTCGACTGCCCCCTGGTGGTCAGTGCACATCATAGTGAGCGGTTGAGCGGCCTTAGCATGTCATTAGCATATTATCCTTTGATTGGTTGAATGACCGACCAGTTGACTGAATACTTAGCATATTAGGCTTTTATTATATAGGACTAGAGGCCCGGTGCATGAAATTCGTGTACGGAGGGGTGGTCCCTCAGCCCGGCCTGCACCCTCTCCAATCTGGGACCCCTTGGAGGATTTCTCACATCCTTCTCGCAATCGGGGATGGCTGGCTCCTAACCTCTCACCTGCCGGCCTGATCGCCCCTAACTGCCTTCCTCTGCCAGCCTGATCAACCCCTAACTGCTCTCCCCTGCTGGCCTGATCAACCATAACTGCCCTCCCCTGCCAGCCTGATCAACCCTACCTGCTCTCCCCTTCCAGCCTGATCGCCCCTACCTGCTCTCCCCTGCCAGCCTGATTGCCCCCAACTGCCCTCCCCTGCCGGCCTGATTGCCCCCAACTGCCCTCCCCTGCCAGCCTGATCGCCCCTAACTGCCCTCCCCTGCCGGCCTGATCGCCCCTAACTGCTCTCCCCTGCCAGCCTGTTCGCCCCTAACTGCCCTCCCCTGCCGGCCTGATCGCCCCTAACTGCCCTCCCCTGCCAGCCTGTTCGCCCCTAACTGCCCTCCCCTGCCGGCCTGATCGCCCCCTAACTGCCCTCCCCTGCCGGCCTGATCGCCCCTAACTGCCCTCCCCTGCCAGCCTGTTCGCCCCTAACTGCCCTCCCCTGCCGGCCTGATCGACCCTAACTGCCTCTGTATCAGCCCCTGCCACTGTTGCTTTGTCCGGAAGGACGTCCGGAAGACGTCTGGTCTACCCAGTTTAATTAGCATATTACCCTTTTATTAGTATCGATAAGCTCTCAGGTTCGAGCTAAGTACAGAGTCAACCTGAACGACGGAAAATGACATCTGATGATTCTGCAGATTTTTTTTGTTGTTTTGTTTTTAGCAGAAATCAGCTCGCCTATTCCTCCCGGTTAAACAGGCGAGAAATCTGAGGCTGCGAGGGTTAAGCAATTGCAAATTCCAGCTCCCAAACAGTCCCCCAACCAGGGCTCATGATCTGGGACCACTGGCTCCTGGGTTCCGGGGTAGCTGAACCTTTGGTGTAAATTCCCCCGCGTTTGGCGGCTGCCTGTGAGGGGCCACGCTTCTCCCGTGGAATATCCCACGTTTTCCTGGCGCTCGCAGACCCAGTTTCCCAGAAATCACTGCCTCCTTAGACATCTCTTCCCAAAGCGGCAGCCCCTCATTGCAAAAAAAAAACAAGGGGAGTGATGCCCTGGCCGGTGTGGCCCAGTGGATAGAGCCACGGCCGGCAGATTGTAAGGTCTCGGGTTCGATTCCGGTCCAGGGCACGGACCTTGGTGGCCGGCTCGATCCCAGGCCCTGGTCGGGGTCCTCTTGCACGAGGCAACCGATCGGTGTGTCTCTCTCACAGGTCGATGTTTCTCTCTCTCTCTTCTCCTCCCCCCTTCCACTCTCCCAAGGCTGGCTCTCATATGTCCCCCCTGCGTTTGGCGGGGGAGTTATATGGTCCCTGAGGATGGGTGTGACTCGAACCCGGGACCCTTCAGTCCGCAGGCTGGTGCTCTACCCACTGAGCCACACCAGCCGGGGCTGGAATCGTCCCTTTCTATGCTGAAACCAGTATTTTTCCAACAGAAAAAACTATCCCTGGGGGAGGATTGAAAACAAAGAAATGCATAAATTGATACACAAATACGTCAATATCCTTGGGGAAGGCTTCAAACCCTAGGCGTCCTGGCCTTGGGCTCAGGAGAACGTGAATCATGAGCTGTCTCTCTCTCTCTCTCTCTCTCTCTCCCCTCCCTCTGTTACCATGGAAACCGAGGCCATTCTGACAGAGCAGTTTCCATGCCAACGTGATGGGGGAAGGAGCCGTCCGCCGATTCCATTGGCGATGAAGCAGGAGAGATAAGATTTTCAGAGCCAGGCCCGGCCGGCGTGGCTCAGTGGTTAGCGTCGACCTAGGAACCAGAAGGGTCCCGGGTTCGATTCCCGGTCAAGGGCACACGCCCGGGTTGCGGGCTCCATTCCCAGTGGGGGGCGTGCAGGAGGCGGCCGGTCCGTGATTCTCTCTCCTCCTGGATGTTTCTCTCTCTCTCTCTCCCTCCCCTTTCCGCTCTGAAATCAATAAAAAAATATTTTTAAAAAAGATTGAGCCATACACTGCCCTCTTGATGGCTTTCTTCCATTGCTGTGACCTCATTTATTTTATTTAGTGACTAGAGGCCCAGTGCATGAAATTCGTGCACCTGCGTGGGCGTGGGGGGGGGGTCCCTCAGCCTGGCCTGAGCCCTCTGGCAGTGCAGGAGGCTGCAGGGGATGTATGACTGATGGCTTAGGCCCGCCCCCCCACCACGGGGAGTGGGCCTAACCCGGGAACTGGACATCCATAGGGGCTGCAGCTGTGCTCACCGGCCATGAGCCGGGCTCCTGGCTGAGCGGCGCTCCCCTTGTGGGTGCGCACTGACCCCCAGGGGGCAGCTCCTGCATGGAGCGTCTGCCCCCTGGTGGTCAGTGCACATCACAGCGACCGGTCGTTCTGCAGTTCCGTCTATTTGCATGTTAGCCTTTTATTATATAGGACGTCCTAGGCATCTCACACGCCTGACACAGCATTTTTTAATATCTCTTATATATACGTATATAGAAATCTTTTTATTGATTTCAGAGAGAAAGGGAGAGAGAGAGAGAGAAACATCCACGATGAGAGAGAATCATGGGCCGGCCGCCTCCTGCACGCCCCCTACTGGGGATCGAGCCGGCAACCTGGGCATGTGCCCTTGACCGGGAATTGAACCCTGACCTCCTGGTTCCTAGGTCGACGCTCAACCCCTGAGCCTCGCCGTCCTGAATGCATTGCAAACTTTAAACGCACAGCTATGAAAAGCAAAAGCAAGATCTCAAGGTGTCCTCTTCCTCCTTTTTTTAAAAAAAAAATTATTTCAGTGAAAATATGGAGGTCGAGGTGTCAAACCGAGTCCATGAAAACCGGGCGGGACGCTTTTTCTCTTTTATCGCCTTATCATTCGCGAACTTATCTCGTCTGCCCAGCTGTTTGCAGAGATCAAAACGGATGCCTTTCACTCGCAGTCCCTTCCGTGCCCGTCCTTGCAGGAAATCTTGATTTTTTTTTCTCCCCCCCTGACCCCCTCCTGAAATCGTTCAGAATCTCATTTCTTATTTTCTACCCGAGTCGGAGAAAGATCCCGTGTGCTTCCCATAATGAGATTCTGGAAACGGCGACATCGATCAACGTGAGGCGGCCAGGGCGTTCGCCACCCTTCAGAATCGTTTTTGCATGGATTTGCCGTTTCCGATTGGAGGGCACATCGCATTCTATAAAAACAGATAAGGATCCCCATAATGCGAGGTATCCATCACTACCTCCTAAATGTCTCTCTTCCTCCTGCAAAAATCCTATATAATAAAAGCCTAATATGTTAAGCATCTGGTCGTCTGGTCGGCCGTTCAACCAATCGAAGCGTAATATGCTAATGATATGCTAAGGCTGCTCAACCGCTTGCTATGATGTGCACTGACCACCAGGGGGCAGACAGTCAACCAGTCGCTATGATGTGCACTGACCACCAGGGGATGGACAGTCAACTGGTTGACCAGTCGCTATGACGTGCACTGACCACCGGGGGCAGACGCTCCAGCTGGTAGGTGAGCTTGCTGCTGGGGTCTGGCCGATCGGAAGTGAGCGAGATGGGCCGGACACGCCCTGGAACCCCCCATGGTCCCTCCCCGCTGGCCAACCGCCCGCGTCCCTTACCGGCCCCATTGGGCACCAGTGGGGTCTCTCGGCCTGGCCTGCGCCCTCTCACAATATAGGCTCAAGGACCCTCCCCTCCCCGAGTGCACGCATTTTGTGCACCGGGCCTCTAGTCTATAAAATAATAGAAGCGTAATATGCTAATTAGGTCCGACAGCCGAACGACCTTCCAGACATCCTTCCAGACGTCCTTCCGGACGAAGCCATGGCTGCCAGGGCTGAGCTCCTTGCACGAATTTCATGCATCGGGCCTCTAGGAAATAAATAAATAACCTCCGCTCTTTTTTTTTTTTTTTAATTTTTTTCCTGTTGTACAAACTCTACTGATTTTTACCCCAAATGGCAGTCAGTTCGTTGAGGCTCAGGATAAATGCTACTGAGCCCATGTGCACGATGAATAAACCTGACTTTGGTGCCCGGCCGGTGTGGCTCAGTGGTTGGAGCGTCAACCTAGGAACCAGGAGGTCACGGGTTCGATTCCCGGGCGAGGGCACAGGCCCGGGTTGCGAGCTCCATCCCCAGTAGTGGGGGTGCAGGAGGCAGCCGATCCATGATTTTCTCTCTCATCATTGATGTTTCTCTCTCTCCCTCGCCCTTCCTCTCTCCCTGAAATCAATAAATCAACAAAAAAACATGTTAAAATATTTTTACTTATTTGTTGTGGTTTCTGCTGTATTTCTTGGATTTCATGTCGCTGCTTTGCTAGCTTCGTAATAAAAATTTGGGACTGGCCCGGCCGGTGTGGCTCAGTGGTTGAGCGCCGACCTATGAACCAGCAGGTCCCGGGTTCGATTCCCGGTCGAGGGCACATGCCCGGGTTTCGGGCTCGATCCCCAGTACGGGGCGTGCAGGGGGCACCCCATCCGTGACTCTCTCTCATCATTGAAGTCTCTCTCTCTCTCCCTTCCTCTCTGAAATCAATAAAAACATACATGAAACCTGTTATTTTTTATTCTCATGCGTCTCCTTTCCACTTCTCATTGCTATTAATTCCTCTCAGACGCCTGCAGTACAAGAGGGCTTACGCCTCCGTGTTGTTGTTGCTTTAGTGGTTGAATTTTCTGCGTTTTGCTTGGAAAACACAACATACAGATGCAATATTTCCTTAGGGCACCTCCACCACCCTGCCGATTAACTGCCCGGCGTGGTCGCTGGCGTTAAATCACGAAACAAATGACTCCACGCGGCTCTTTATCGTCCCGGTCCCCGTGGACGCAACGCTTTGAAACGTTTCTGTTTAAAATGTCAGGCCCACGGAGGCACACCCCCGATTGAAAAGCGCATCCAAAATCTGTGCGAGAAAATAATGCCGATTCCTGGCAGCACACGGAATACTGCCATTTCGATTCCTGTAGGAAAGGAAACCCAGATTACTGAAAATTTAAAATAGCCCTGCCCTGCCCTGACCGGTGTGGCTCAGTGGATAGAGCGTCGGCCTGCGGACTGAAGGGTCCCGGGTTCGATTCCCGGCCAAGGGCATGTGCCTGGGTTGCGGGCACATCCCCAGTCGGGGGCGTGCAGGAGGCGGCTGATCGATGTTTCTCTCTCATCGATGTTTCTAACTCTCTATCCCTCTCCCTTCCTCCCTGTAAAAAAATCAATAAAATATATATTCACGAAAAATAAACATTAAAAATAAATTAAAAAATAGCCCTGCCCACAGAAGCCTGTGGAATCACCATCATCATCATTATAATAAATTCGAATCTGTTATTTCTTCTGAGTCTTACCCAGGTTGGTTTATGTCACCCGTGTGTCAACGTTTACATAATCTTTTCTTTCCTTTTCTGGGTTTGAATGATTTTTTAAAAATTTATTTTAAATCGTAGAGGCCCGGTGCACGGAATTTTGTGCATGGGGGTGGGAGGGTCCCTCAGCCTGGCCTGCACCGTCTTGCCATCCGGGATCCCTTGGGCGATGTCCGACTGCTGGTTTAGGCCCAATCCCAGAGGCCAGGCCAGGGATCGGGCCGAAACCGGCAGCCGGACATCCCTCTAGTAATCCAGGACCGCGGGCTCCTAACGGCTCGCCTGCCTGCCTGCCCGATCGCCCCTCACCGCCTCTGCCTCCGCCCCTGACAACACGGCTTTGTCCGGAAGGACGTCCGGAATGACGTCCGGAAGGTCGTTTGGCTGTCCAGTCTAATTAGCATATTACGCTTTTATTGTTACAGATATTTTTAATGATTTCAGAGAGGAAGGGAGAGAGAGAGAGAAACACCCACGATGAGAGAGAATCACCGATCGGCCGCCTCCTGCACGCCCCCCACTGGGGATCCAGCCCGCAACCCGGGCCTGTGCCTCTGACCGGGAATCGAACCCGGGACCCTTCAGTCCGCAGGCCGACGCTCTATCCACTGAGCCACACCGGCCAGGGCCCAAGATGCTCTTTATCTGAGAACGTGCACGTATTGGAATTTTTTTTTGGCGGCTCATTCCGAAATACCCATCTTGTACACCCAGGCACTTCACTCGCAAAAATGCCTCAATGATGACCCTCTCACGCGAGATGCGACAAAGTGGGCGCTGCAGGGCCTGGATTAAACCTCTACGAGGCCAGTGTGGGGCCCCCAGTTATTGGTTTTGGGGGTCCACCTTCGTATCTCAGGACTAAGTTAATTTGTGGGTTCCACGGGCTCCATGCTCCGGGGAACATGTCACATATCAGCACGGGAAATGGGAGGGAGTTTTTGGAGATAAATGGCCATTTCTCATGGGTTTCTCACAAGTGCGGGCCACCACCACCCCCCCAAAAAAATAAAAATAAAATCAACCAACAGCTCTAGCACCTGGGACGCCAGACTTGGTGGCTCACGACTCCCCAAAGGGCCGTCGCCGTCACTTGAAAATGAAATAAAGGAAAATGGTCTTTGATTTCTCACCCCTACGCTGTCATTTTTCCTGGTACCCTAGGCCCCACTTGGTCGTTTGGTGGAGTCTTGGAAACAAATTCTAACGGCCTTTCGTTGTTTATTTCATTTTATTATTTACTGGAGGCCCGGTGCACGAATTCGTGCACACGTGGGGTCCGGCTGGCTGGGGGGAGCGGCCGCGGGCATGGGCTGGCTTGCCCCGCCCCCTGGTCAAACTCCTGGTCAAGGGGACAATTTGCATATTAGCCTTTTATTATATAGGATTTCATTTTATTATTCTATTCTATTCTATTCTATTCTATTCTACTCCTATTCTATTCTATTCTATTCTATTCTATTCTATTCTATTCTATTCTATTCTATTCTATTCTATTCTATTCTATTCTATTCTAGTCTAGTCTATTCTATTCTATTCTATTCTATTCTATTCTATTCTATTCTATTCCATTCCATTCCATTCCATTCCATTCCATTCCATTTTATTATTCTATTCTATTCTATTCTATTCTATTCTATTCTATTCTATTCTTTTCTTCTATTCCATTCCATTCCATTCCATTCCATTCCATTCCATTCCATTCCATTCCATTCTATTCCATTCCATTCTATTATTCTATTCTATTCTATTCTATTCTATTCTATTCTATTCTATTCTATTCTATTCTATTCTATTCTATTCTACTCCTATTCTATTCTATTCTATTCTATTCTATTCTATTCTATTCTATTCTATTCCATTCCATTCTATTATTCTATTCTATTCTATTCTATTCTATTCTATTCTATTCTATTCTATTCCATTCCATTCCATTATTCTATTCTATTCTATTCTATTCTATTCTATTCTATTCTATTCTATTCTATTCTTTTCTTTTCTTTTCTTCTATTCCATTCCATTCCATTCCATTCCATTATTCTATTCTATTCATTCCATTCCATTCTATTCCATTCCATTCCATTCCATTTTATTATTCTATTCTATTCTATTCTATTCTATTCTATTCTATTCTATTCTATTCTATTCTATTCTATTCTTTTCTTCTATTCCATTCCATTCCATTCCATTATTCTATTCTATTCTATTCTATTCTATTCTATTCTATTCTATTCTATTCTATTCTATTCTACTCCTATTCTATTCTATTCTATTCTATTCTATTCCATTCTATTCCGTTCCATTCCATTCTATTATTCTATTCTATTCTATTCTATTCTATTCTATTCTATTCTATTCTATTCTATTCTGTTCTGTTCCGTTCCATTCCATTCCATTCTATTATTCTATTCCATTCTATTCCGTTCCGTTCCATTCTATTCTATTCTATTCTATTCTATTCTATTCTATTCTATTCTATTCTATTCTATTCTATTCTAAACAGTTCATCCACAACCAAATATATTTTTCCATTGGTTTTTAGAGAGAGTGGGAGAGAGAGGGAGAGAGAGACAGAAACATCCATGTGAGAGAGACACATCGACTGGTTGACCCCAGCACATGCCCCGACCAGAGTCCAGGCCGGGGAGGAGCCCGCAACCCAGGCACATGCCCTTGACCGTCATCGCACCCGGGACCCTTCAGTCCGCAGGCCGAAGCTCTATCCACTGAGCCACACTGGCTAAGGCTTCACTGACATTCCGTTAGGCGAGACCAACCTGCCCGGGGACAAGGAAAGACACAAAAGTTATAGAAGAAAAATAAATATTAACAACTGTTCCTACGCATCCTCAGGGACCACGTCGATGCTTTCCTAAGACGCGTCTTTCTTTTAAATCATTCAATTGTCTGTGTTTCCCCCAAATACTATCTATCGATGATTCTATCAACTCAAACAAAATGAAGGCTCTCTTCGAGAAATGTTTCTACAGCCTTTATGTTGAAATGCGTAAGTCGTTACCAAATAGAATATTGAGAATTTTTTAAAAACCAGTAGCAACAAAAATAATTTTATGGTCGGGGGTCATCACAGCATGAGGAGCTGTATGCAAGGGTCGCGGCCTTAGGAAGGTTGAGAACCGCTGGTCTAAAACATAAGTGGGGTCCCTCAAACCACTGAGCAACACCAGCCGGGCTAGATTCTTTAAAAGGCAGTTGTCAGCGTCTCAATTCCATCTTTAACAACCGCCACCAGGTACCTTAGCAAGTCACATGGTTCCTGGAAAGAGAGAGAGAGAGAGAGAGAGAGAGAGAGAGAGAGAGAGAGAGAGAGGAGAGAGAGAGAAAGGAAAGGTATTTATTTATTTTTAAGATTTCATCACTGATGTATTTACAGGATACAGGATAAAATGCATGTGTTTCAGCATAGAAATGGACTATTCCAGCCCTGGCCGGTAGGGCTCCTTGGCTAGAGCATCAGCCTGCACACAGAAGGGTCCCGGGTTCGATTCCTCATCAAGGGCACAGTCCTCGGTTGCACTCTCCATCCCAAGTAGGGGCCGTGCAGGAAGCAGCCAATCCATGATTCTCTCTCATCATGGATGCTTCCATCTCTCTCTCCCTCTCCCTTCCTCTCTCTCAAAAGTAAAATAAAATAAAATCTGGCCCTGGCTGGGTTGGCTCAGTGGATAGAGCATCGGCCTGCAGACTGGAGGGTCCCGGGTTCGATTCCTGGTCCAGGGCACAGGCCCGGGGTTTGGGCTCCATCCCCAGTAGGGGGCGTGCACGAGGCAGCCGATCCATGATTCTCCCTCATCATGGATGTTCTCTCTCTCTCTCTCTCTCTCTCTCTCTCTCTCTCTCTCTTTCTCTCACTCTCTGCAATGAATAAAAATACAGATATATACCTATATATAGATATATATCTATAGCTATAAATATAGCTATAGATATATAGAAAGAATACTAGATACGAGAGAGTATCCCCACTAATTTTTTTCTTATTAGTAATAACACATTTTTTTTCTTATTAGTAATAATATATTTTATTTTATCTTTCTTTCTTTCTTCCTTCCTTCCTTATCTATATATACACACACACACTGACCGGCCAGATGATGATGACCACCCCATCAGTCCTTTATTGATGCTTCCAAAAATACTGAATATTGCAAACTTCCTAAGCAAATACTCTCAAGGTTTTTATTATTATTATTATTATTATTATTATTATTATTATTTAAATAACTCATTCACTTCATTGTACTGATGGGGTGGTCATCATAATCTGCCCACTCAGTGAGTGTGTGTGTGTGTGTGTGTGTGTATATATATATATATATATATATATATATATATATATATATATATATAAAGGGTGTCCCAAAATTCACGCAAGATTTGAATTTTGCGTGAGCATTAACAACAACAACAACAACAAAAAATAAAAGCCTAATTTTACTTGGTTGATTGAATCAGATTCTCATATCTGTTGCCCTTTGATGTCAATCCCTTTGATTCTATCAGCATCACCAAGTACCCATGATGGCCCAGGAGCAGGGACAAGGAAGACCAACGAAGACCCCGGCTTTGCGTCTGTGCCAGCAGAGCCGTGGAGGCCGTGGACCCGATGTGCTGTTCCATCCATAAACCCTAGACTGTGTCCTTTATGAATCTATAAGAAATTTACAATTTTTCATGATAAACCTGTGTTTTCTATCAAAATGACTTCTTGCGTGAATTTTGGGACGCCGTTTATCTATTATTGTCTAAAGTTTTACAAATGTCTCCTTTCCCCCCAATTGACCCTCCCCTCCCCCCCAGCCCTTCCCACCCCGGGCAAACCTCTACCCCTGACCCCCGCCTCCCCCAGTGTCTGTGTCCATTGGCCATGCTCATATGCATGCATACAAGTCCTTCCATTGCTCTCTAACCCCCCCCTCCCCATCGCCCACATATATATATATTTTTTTAAATAATTTCAACAAATCACATTCAGCTAGATCCCCCCCCAAAAGGAAGCATTCGGTTGCAGGCCACCTGATGGGACACAAAGAACCCAGTAATCCCTTCCCATGCCCGGCGGGGGGGAGGGCAGGGAGGATGCGTGGGTTGACCAGAAGGCCCGAGACAATGGCCCGCACCCCGCACCCCTGCAGGGGGCTCGCTCCCCACAATGGGCCGCTGCAGGCCCCGGGGGCGTGGGCTGGCCCCTGCCAGCCCGGCCCCCGCACAAAGCTGGCTTTTAGCGGAGGATTAAGCCCTTCATCCATGAAGCGAGGTATTGGCATGGAGATGAGCTGCCTTTTGTCTCCTGCAGCTGTGAGAGCCCCGGGGGGGAGGGGGGCGGGGGGAGGGGGGCGGGCAGCCCCGGGGCCAGGGAGGGGCCCGGAGCCCGGGGGGCCTGGGAGGCAGGGCCTGGCTTCCTTGCAGAGAGGAATGCCGAGGCTGCAGAAATGCGGCTGCAAAAGGGAGGCCGGCTCCCCTCCTGGGCCTCCCAGGTCAGCCTGTTGGGTTTCTGATGCGTTTGGAGGGAAATGAGCAAAGGGGTCGTTGCTTTCCTCTCTCTCTCTCTCTCTCTCTCTCTCTCTCTCTCTCTCTCTCTCTCTAGTATTCTTTCCTTATCCTTTTGCATGCTTTTAAAAATATATATATTTTTTGCCCAAACCAGTTTAGCTCAGTGGATAGAGCGTCGGCCTGCGGACTGGAGGGTCCCGGGTTCGATTCCCGGTCAAGGGCATGGACCTGGGTTGCGAGCACATCCCCGGTGGGAGGTGTGCAGGAGGCGGCTGATCGATGTTTCTCTCTCATCGATGCTTCTGACTCTCTATCCCTCTCCCTTCCTCTCTGTAAAAAAATCAATAAAATATATTTTAAAAATATATATATATTTTTAATTGATTTCAGAGAGGAAGGGAGAGGGAAAGAGAGAGAGAGACATGATGAGAGAGAATCATGGACCAGCTGCCTCCTGCACGCCCCCCACTGGGGATCAAACCTGCAACCCCGGGCCTGTGCCCTTGACCGGGAATCGAACCCCGGACCCTCCAGTCCGCAGGCCGACGCTCTATCCACTGAGCCACACCAGCCGGGGCGGCTACAATACGTGTTAAGACGACCCCCACCCTGAGTCCCCTGTCACGTGGTGTTCCTTAATTCCATGTCAAAACGAAGCTGAACCATTGACAAGATTAATATTAATATTAGGACATGAATTATTCAACTTGGGGAGGGTGTGTTTTGGAACACGGCCAATAGAATGGAGAAAGATATATATATATTTATTTTTTTACGTCAAAACCAAAGACAATTACGTCGCAAATGTCACTACGTAATTTTTCAGGACGTGGATAAAAGCTTCTCTTTATTTTTAAATTTATTTATTGACGGGAGAGAGAGAGAAGAATATTGATTTATTGCTGCATGTATTGATGCATTCATTGGTTGCCTCTTGTATGTGCTCTGACCAGCAATCGAACCCACAAACCTGTCATATGGGGACGACGCTCTAACCCACTGAGAGACCCTGCCAGAGCCAAATGGTTCACTTTATTTTTTTAAAAAAATATATGTTTTTATTGATTTTTAGAGAGAGTGAGAGGAAGGGAGAGGAACAGAGAGAGAAACATTGAGGAGAGAGAATTATGCATCGGCCGCCTCCTGCACGCCCCCCACTGGGGATCGAGCCTGCAACCCGGGCCTGTGCCCTTGACCGGGAATCGAACCCAGGACCCTTCCGCCTGCAGGCCAACGCTCTACCCACTGAGCCACACCAGCCGGGGCCCAAAAGCTTCTCTTCAGATGAAAACCAAATTATTGCCTAAATGCACTAGTTTCATTTCATCAGTTATCCATCACTTAGATTCGTTTCCAGGGCATTTTAACCAAAATACACTAGATTAGGAGATTAGGAAACACACACACACACACACACACAGGGTTTCGGTTCTCAGTCCCACACGTAAATTAAAATTCGTACCTTCCACCCATCCGTGCCGACGAGAAATCAATACCGATGCACCCTGGTGATCACACAGACGCCGAGACAAAGCCAGCTCGATCGAGACGAGGAATTCAATAACAGGGCTTTGTAATTCTAATTTTTTCCTTATTGATTAAGGTATTACGTATGTGTCCATATCCCCCCCATCCCCCCCCCACCCCACCCCTCACTCGTGCCCTCACCCCCCTGGTGTCTGTGTCCGTTGGTTAGGCGTAGAGGCACGCATACAAGTCCTGGGGTTGATCTGTAATTTGTAATATTTTCTTTAAAAAAATTAATTGCTAAATTAAATCTGTTGGGGTGATTCTGCTAAATATAGATTTCAAGTGTACTCTTTTCTATTTTATTTTATTTTTTTATTGTCATCAGAGGGAAGGGAGAAAGCGAGAGAGAGAAACATCCATGAGGAGAGAGAATCATGCATCGGCCGCCTCCTGCACGCCCCCCCACTGGGGATCCAGCCCGCAACCCGGGCACGTGCCCTGACCAGGATTCGAACATTGAACCCCTGGTTCATAGGTTGATGCTTAACCACTGAGCCACACCAGCTGGGCTTCTCTCTCTTTTTTAAAAGAAATATTTTTATTTTATTTATTTATTTTTAAACTAGAGGCCCAGTGCACGACATTCATACACTGGGGGTGGGGGGGGGGTGTCCCTCAGCCCAGCCCGCACCCTCTCACAGTCCAGGGACCCCTCGGGGGATGTCTGCCTGATGGCTTAGGCCGGCTCTGGACATCCCCCAAGGGTTCCTAGCGCTGCTGCTGAGGTGGGAAAGGCTCCCGCCACCACCGCTGTGCTCGCCTGGCATCTGGCTGGGCGGCGTTTCCCCCGTGGGAGCGCACTGACCACCAGGGGGCAGCTCCTGCATTGAGCGTCTGCCCCCTGGTGGTCAGTGCGTGTCATAGCGACCGGTCATTCCACCATTTGGTCTATTTGCATATTAGCCTTTTAGTATATAGGATATATTTTTATAGATTTCGGAGAGTCAGGGATAGAGATAGAAATAGAGATAGAGATGAGATAGAGATGAGATAGAGATAGAGATAGAGATAGAGATAGAGATAGAGATAGAGATAGAGATAGAGATAGAGATAGAGATAGGGATAGGGATAGAGATAGAGATAGGGATAGAGATAGAGATAGGGATAGGGATAGAGATAGGGATAGGGATAGAGATAGGGATAGAGATAGAGATAGAGATAGAGATAGAGATAGAGATAGAGATAGAGATGAGATAGAGATAGGGATAGGGATAGGGATAGGGATAGAGATAGAGATAGAGATAGAGATAGAGATGAGATAGAGATAGAGATAGGGATAGGGATAGGGATAGGGATAGAGATAGAGATAGAGATAGAGATAGAGATAGAGATAGAGATGAGATAGGGATAGGGATAGGGATAGGGATAGAGATAGAGATAGAGATGAGATAGGGATAGGGATAGGGATAGAGATAGAGATAGAGATGAGATAGAGATAGGGATAGGGATAGGGATAGAGATAGAGATAGAGATAGGGATAGAGATGAGATAGGGATAGGGATAGGGATAGGGATAGGGATAGGGATAGGGATAGAGATAGAGATAGAGATAGAGATAGAGATAGAGATAGAGATAGAGAGATACATCCATGATGAGAAAGAATCCCAGATCAGCTGCCTCCTGCACGCCCCCCCTGGGGTTCGACCCCGCAACCCGGGCATGTGCCCTGACCGGGAATCAAACCCTGACCTCCTGGTTCCTAGGTGGACTCTCAACCACTGAGCCATGCCGGCCGCGCTAAATCCTATTTTTCAAAGCCGTCTCTCTCTTTTCCAGGACAGCCAGGCGTTGTCATATCCGCGGACACTTGTTTGGTTTCGGAAACATCTGGGTCTGTGTTTTCCGTGTTTACACACATCCTCCCCGACCACCTGCTCCCCGAGCTGTTCTCCACGGAGACCTCCATGCTGACAACCCTCAGACGTCCATTAATGCACCATGATGTCTGATTCCAGGGTCGTTACCGAGTCTTGGCTCCGGCAGAAGCCAGCCCACGCTCCGTCGGCTCCCCTTGCGAGCCCTCGGGTGGGCAGGACTGTCCCATCTTCCACGGCTCACACGTAACTCGGGGAGACAGCCCCGTCCAGAGCATGCCGGTGGCACATGTGATGAGTGGACTCTTACCCGATGCTTTTGGGGGGCGGGGGGAGCTTCGTATGATTTCAAACTGCATAGTTATGTTCTTTCTTATGACGTTCGAATGCCAAGCATAAGACACAGCGATTGGTTGCCTCCTGCAAGCGCCCCGACCAGGGGGCGGCAAGCCTGCAACTGAGGTACGTGCCCTTGACTGGGAGTCGAACCCAGGCCTGCAGTGACTGACCATAGGCGCACCTAACAGACTGAGGAATCTCAGAGGGAAGGTGGAGATGGGTGGGGTGGGGAGAGATAAACCATGGAACTCATATGCATACTAGGGGCCCGGTGCACAGATTCGTGCACATTGAAAGGGAATTAATTAGAAGAAATATCTGAGAGGCCGGGGAGGGACCGCGGGAAGGCTCCAGGGTGTGTCCGGCCTGTCTCGGCCAGCCCTGATCGGCCGGACCCCAGAGGCAAGCTAATCTATCGGTCAAAGCGTCTGCCCCCTGGTGGTCAGTGCATATCATAGCGACTGGTTGACGGGTCAACTCTCTGCCCCCTGGTGGTCAGTGAACATCATAACGAGTGGTTGAGCAGCCTTAGCATATCATTAGCATATTACGCTTTGATTGGTTGAACGGCCCACCTGCCGACCAGACACTTAGCATATTATGCTTTCATTATATAGGACTAGAGGCTCAGTGCATGAAATTCGTGCACAGAAAGGGGATCCCTCAGCCCAGCCTGCACCCTCTCCAATCCAGGACCCCTTGGGGGATGTTCGACCGTCTGGGACCCCTCGGGGGATGCCCCATAGGGATCGGACCTAAGCCGGCAGTTGGACATCCCTCTCGCAATCCGGGACCACTGGCTCCTAACTGCTCACCTGCCCACCTGCCTGATTGCCCCTAATTGCTCACTTGCCTGCCTGCCTGCTCACCCATAACCCTTCTGCCTGATTGCCCCTAACCACCTCTGCCTTGGCCCCTCCCACTGCGGCTTCGTCCGGAAGGACGTCCGGAATGTCATCCGGAAGGCTTTTCGGCTGTCCAGTCTAATTAGCATATTGGGCTTTTTTTGTATAGGATACGCATAGCACAGGGACACAGACAATAGTGTGGGCAAGGCCTGGGAGGGGCGGGTGCAGGGTGGAGGGGGGTCAATGGAGACCTCCGTAATACTTTCAACTCTAAAGATAAATTTTAAAACAAAACAAACAGCCGTGTTGCAGCACCTTTTTTCCCTGAATCCATTCGTAAATAGTGTCGCGTTCCTACTGTACGCTCACCGCTGACCGAATCCTGTAAGGTTGAAGGTCACGTACAGGTCCACCTATTGTCCCCAGTGGGGGACGTGCAGGAGGCAGCCGATCCATGATTCTCTCTCTTCATTGGGGTTTCTATCTCCCTCTCCCCATCCCTTCTTCTCTGAACTCAATAAAAATATATGTATTTTAAAAAATAAAATCATTCTTTTCTCTAAACTACTTTAGCATTGCATCAACATCACTGTTTTTTTTGTTTTTTTTTCCGGAATCTCATTATGCATATCTCATCCTCCGCGGCCACGAATTCCCAAACATTTACCTACCTGTCATACACAAACATTTGAAGGGTTGCCATAACCCCCATCAATTGCCGAGGCAGGAAGCTACAAAGCCTGCAGACAGTTTGAGTTCTGTTTCTGAAAATAGAACATGTCTCAAAGGGGTTCACTTTGCAAAATAGGTTCTGTCATAATGGAACCTTGCGATTCGACAAAAAATAAAAAATAAAAAAAAAACGTAGGGGTGATTATCTGAACCTGATTATGCATCCCATGTATTCCATCAGCGACGCGGACCTCACAGGCATGTGGAAGAGTTCGATTCCTATGATCAAATCAGACTTATTCAAGTGTAACCATAGCAACGTAGACTGTAATGAATTAAAAGAAATACGTGGAAGAATTCATTTAGCCACCATAGATGAAAAAAAAACTATTCGAAAGTAGGTTTGGATGGCTCAGGACTGGAACTGATAGTGAATAATAATAATAATAAAAAAATCCACCAATGTAATGGTTGCACATGAGAGAATACTGTCTTTCATCTATTTTTTAAAAAAGTGTATTTTATTGATTTTTTACAGAGAGGAAGGGAGAGGGATAGAGAGTTAGAAACATCGATGAGAGAGAAACATCGATCAGCTGCCTCCTGCACGCCCCCTACTGGGGATGTGCCCACAACCAAGGTACGTGCCCTTGGCCGGAATCGAACCCGGGACCCTTGAGTCCGCAGGCTGACACTCTATCCACTGAGCCACACTGGTTAGGGCTCATCTTTAAATAGCCTGAAACCTTAGCTCTGGGGTTGGAAGGAAGGTGACGGCGTCAGCAAGCAAGGATTCCTTTGCCCTCTTCCATTTGCAAAGTCTTTTCATGATTTAAGATAAATCCTTACACTCAGGGGCTAGGAAATAGGAAGCCAGGGAAAGAGGAGACCCATGAAAGAAGTGGCCAATGAAAAACGAGGCCAGTGATAGAGATGACCAATGAGAGGGTGGCCAATAAAAGAGTTGACTAATGAAAGTGCTGACCAATGAAAGAGTTGACCAATGAATGACAAGGCCAATGAAAGAGTTGACCAATGAATGACAAGGCCAATGAAAGAGGTGACCAATGAAAGAGGTGACCAATGAAAGGGGTGGCCAATCAAATTGCTGGCCTATGAAAGAGTTGACCAATGATTGACATGGACAATGAAAGAGGTGGCGAATGAAAGAGGTGACCAATGAAAGGGGTGGCCAATCAAATTGCTGGCCAATGAAAGAGTTGACCAATGATTGACAAGGCCTATGAAGGAGGAGGCCAATGCAATTGCTGACCAATGAAAGGGGTGGCCAATGAATGACAAGACCAATGAAAGAGGTGGCCAATGAAAGGGGTGGCCAATGAAAGGGGTGGCCAATGAAAGGGGTGGCCAATGAAACTGCTGACTTCTGAAAGAGTTGACCAATGATTGACATGGACAATGAAAGAAGTGACCAATGAAAGGGCTGACCAATGAAAGAGTTGACCAATGAACAACAAGGCCAATGAAACAGGTGGCCAATGAAAGAGCTGATCAATGAAAGGGGCGGCCAATGAAAGTGCTGACTAATGAAAGAGTTGACCAATGAATAACAAGGCCTATGAAAGAGGCGGCCAATGAAAGAGGTGACCAATGAAAGGGGTGGCCAATCAAATTGCTGACCAATGAAAGAGTTGACCAATGATTGACAAGGCCCATGAAAGAGGTGGCCAATGGAAGGGGTGGCCAGTATAAGAGCTGACCAGTAAAAGGAATGGCTAATGAAAGAGGCATCCTATGCAAGGGGCAGCCAATGAAAGAGGAGGCCAAATGCCCAGCCAGTGTGGCTCAGTGGTGGAGCATCCACCTATGAACCAGGAGGTCATGGTTCGATTCCCCGTCAAGGGCACATGCCCAGAGTGTGGGCTCCATCCCCAGTAGGAGGCATGCAGGAGGCAGCCGATCCATGATTCTCTCTCATGATTAATGTTTCTATCTCCCCCTCTCCCTTCCTCTCAGAAATCAGCAATAATGTATTATTCAACAAAAGAGGTTTATGTATCAGTTTCCATTCATTCAATAGCTTTCACGTCTTTTTACACAAGGGGCGTGACTCGAATGGAGCAGGACGTTTGCAGAGGGGCCCAAGCGAGGTAGACAAGACGGCCGAATCCTAGGGGTTTCATGTTGCATCATGTCACTCCAGAAGGTACCCTCCCGTGTTCCTGTGTGTCATTTACTGGGGATGACAAGGGGATTAGCCGGGATTCTCTCTGCTGGAAGCCCCCATAATTCACTCTGTACAGCCCCTGGCTTTTCTGACATCCCCCAGGCGGTGAGCCATTTGTTACCAGCGACTTAGGAGGGGCTGTGCGGAATGTTAAAAGTGAAAGTGCTATTGTAATGCCTGGCTGTTTTGTTTCGTGGGCCTGGAAGTGTTCTATTGAGCCAATATGTTTTTGTTGTGTGTGTGGTTTTTTTTTTTATGCCAAGAAGCAAGCTTTTGCTATATATTTTTAAGTTTTTTTTTTTTTTTAGTACGACTTGCAAAATGTTGAAAGGTCTATATTTCAAAGGCCTCCTCTAATAACGGAAAACATCTCGTCTCTAAATTCCTACGTTACGCTCGGCATTATATTATACACGTTCATATGCGTTTATTTATATCCTCAGTTCCTGTCTGACATATTTATTACAAAGTGTATATATTGCCGACACATATATGTCAACATAATTGTGTTACACATATTTGTATGTATGTATAAGTGATATATATATGTGTGTGTGTATACATATATATTCTTTATTTCTCTCTTCCTAATACATTCAACAGGAATCATATATCACACAGATATCTCATCTGTTTTTCAGTCTGTCTATCTATCTATCTATCTATCTACTTATTTATCTTAACTATTTATATACCCATCTACCCTTGTATCATCAGTCATTCATCTATGCATTCTATTTATCATATCTATCATCTATCTATCTTTCCATCTATCATCTATATCTATCTATTTATTTATCTCTACCTATCTACTTATTTATCTTAACTATTTATCTACCCATCCACCCTTGTATCATCTATCTATCTATCTATCTATCTATCTATCTATCTATCTATCTATTTATCTATCATCTATGCATTGTATCAATTAATCATCTACCTTGACTATTTACCCATTCATCCTTGTATTATCTATCTATCTATCTATCTATCTATCTATCTATCATCATCATCTATATTTTCATCTTATTCATCCATCACCTATCATATCTATCTATCTATCTATCTATCTATCTATCTATCTATCTACCTACCTATCATCTATCACATATGCTTTCTATTTTTACCATCTATCTATCATCTATCTATCTATCTATCTATCTATCTATCTATCTATCTATCATCTATCTACCTACCTACCTACCTACCTATGTATCATCTATCATCTATGTGTTCTATTTTTATCATCTATCTATCTATCTATCTATCTATCTATCCATCTATCTATTATCTATCTGTCTGTCTGTCTGTCTATCTATCTGTCTACCTACCTACCTATCATCTATCATCTATGCATTCTATTTTTATCATCTATCTATCTATCATGTATCTATCTATCTATCTATCATCTATCTATCTATCTATCTATCTATCTATCTATCTATCTATCATCTTCTATCCATCCATCCAAGCAGTTTGGAGTTAATGCTTCCCTTTCCTTTCACATATCCCATAAGGGCGTTAACATCCCATGCCGCGTGAACCTTAAGAGCTGCATGTATATTTTGGCAGACAGCTTTGTGTGACGCCATCTTTCAAGTTTTGATTCGATTTGATTCTTCCCGGCAGGTCATTACCCTGTCAGGTTGCATTACCTGCGAAATCACGTCTGAGCTACCGCCGGGCACACGCCGGCTCCCGGGGATATAAATCCTAATACAGATATTTACGCCTGTGGAGTCTTGTCACTCGATCCAGCCTGCGGCATTTCTACTGGCTTTTGCGTCCTACCTATGAGAATTCTAGGACAGATGTGTACTCACGGACCTGTTCCTCAAGGGACGGACCCATCACGTTGACCTCAGGAGATGGTGTTGATGCATATGATCCTATATAATAAAAGCCTAATACGCTAAGCGTCCGGTCGTCCGGTCAGCCGTTCCGCCAATCAAAGCGTACTATGCTAATGATATGCTAAGGCCGCTCAACTGCTCGCTATGACGTGCACTGACCACCAGGGGGCAGACACTCCCACCAGTAGGTGAGCTGTTGACTCACCCAGCGAGTGTGGCTCGGTGGATGAGCGTTGACCTGGGAACCAGGAGGTCAGGGTTCGATTCCCGGTCAAGGGCACATGCCCGGGTTGTGGGCTCCATCCCCAGTGTGGGGCGTGCAGGAGGCAGCCGGTCCATGATTCTCACTCATCATGGATGTTTCTCTCTCTCTCCCTTCCTCTTTGAAATCAATAAAAATATCTAAACAAACAAAAAACAAACTTTTCAATTTTTTAAAAATATACATTTTGTTCATTTTTTTACGGAGAGGAAGGGAGAGGGATAGAGAGTTAGAAACATCGATGAGAGAGACACATCGACCAGCTGCCTCCTGCACACTCCCCACTGGGGACGTGCCCACAACCAAGGCACATGCCCTTGACCGGAATCGAACCCGGGACCCTTCAGTCCTCAGGCCGACGCTCTATCCACTGAGCCACACCGGTCAGGGCCCAACCTTTCAATTTTAACGAGACTTGCATTTCACATCAAAGAGCCTGGCTGGCACGAACCGTTCCCTCTATAAAGAGCTGGACTGGAGTCGGACTCCATCCGTGAGTCCTTCTGAAGGGAGACGCTATGGTTTCCGCCTTGGAACCAAATCTCCATGTGACTGTTGCCATGGCTGCCGAGACACAAAGACAAGGATGGGTCCAATTTGCATCTGAATGGGTGGCTCCAGTGAGAGCAGCAGACAATGACATCCTTTGGGGAAGACTCCACATCTCACTGTGGACTCAACTTGCCCAAGAATTGAGGATGAGCCCGGCTGGTGTGGCTCAGTGGATTGAACACCGTCCCATGGACCCAGAGGCCCCGGGTTCGATTCCCAGTCAAGGCACGTGCCCATGTTGCGGGCTCGATCCCCAGTAGGGGGCATGCAGGAGGCAGCCGATTCATGTTTCCCTCTCATCATGGATGTTTCTATATCCCCTCTCTATCTAAAAATCAATAAAAAACATTTTTAAAAAAATGCCCTAGCTGGTTTGCCCCAGTGGATAGAGCATCGGCCTGCAGACTGAAGGGTCCCAGGTTCGATTCCCAGTCAAGGGCACATGCCTGGGTTGCAGGTTCAGTCCCCAGTAGGGGGCGTGCAAGAAGCAGCTGATCCATGATTCTCTCTCCTCATTGATATTTCTCTCTCTCTTGCCCTCTCCGTTTCTCTCTGAAATTAATAAAAATATAAAAAAGGGGCATCTGCCAAAATTGATAGCCACACCACAGATAAAAGAAAAAAAATAATCATGACATCTTATGCATGTTTATATATGCCAATAGGTCCAGTGCATGGATTTGTGCACCGATGGGTTCCCTTGGCATGGCCTGTGGTGATCGGGGAGGAGCCGCTCCCACTCATCCTGGTCAGCTGAGCGGCGCTCCCACTGTGGGAGCACACTGACCACTAGGGGCATCTTTTGCATTGAGCGTCTGCCCCCTGGTGGTTAGTGCATGTCATAGCGACTGGTCAAATGGTTGTTCGGCCATCCGGTCGCTTAGGCATAGATAGATAGATAGATAGATAGATAGATAGATAGATATAGATATAGATATAGATAGATATAGATATATATAGATAGATGTAGATATATATAGATATATATAGATATAGATACATAGATAGATAGATATATAGATAGATAGATATAGATATAGATATAGATATAGATATAGATATAGATATAGATATAGATATAGATATAGATAGATAAATGACAAACTATTATATGCATAAAATGTGTCAATGGAGTTAGAGGACAGGAGTACCATGAAGTAGAAATAGCTGAAGGATTTAGGAAGTATTTCCCTTCTTAAAAGAATGTCTAGGTACACTTCTTACGTCTCTAAAGTAATTTTAAAAAATTTAAGGAGCCCTGACCAGCATTTTTCAGTGGTTAGAGGGCTGGCCAGCATACCAAAGGGTTGTGAGTTTGATTCCCGGTCAAGGGCACATACCTGGGTTGCAGGTTCAATCCAGGTCCTGGTCGGGTGAGTGCGGGAGGCAACCAGTCCATGTGTCTCTCTCACATTGATGTTTCTCTCTCTCTCTCTCTCTCTCTCTCTCTCTCTCTCTCTCTCGCCTCCTTCTTTCCTACCTCCCTTCCACTCTCTCTAAAAAAAATAAATGGAGCCCAGCCAGTGTGGCTCAGTGGTTGAGCATTGCTGTGCCCAATCAGGAAGGCAGGGTTGCATCCTTACAGGCATTTATTGAGAAGGCCAGCCCACCAAGAAGACAGGGCACTTACAAGCATCAAATACTGTCTCCCAGCACGGTGCCCGGGAAGGGGCTGGGGTGCTACATGCAGCCCTGGGGGTCCCCAGCCAGCAGCCACTGTTCTTTGTCCTCAGGTGATGAGATGATGTGGGTGAGATGATGTGGGTGAGATGATGTGGGTGAGATGATGTGGATGAGAGGATGTGGATGAGATGATGTGGACGAGATGATGTGGGTGAGATGATGTGGGTGAGATGATGTGGGTGAGAGGATGTGGATGAGATGATGTGGACGAGATGATGTGGGTGAGATGATGTGGGTGAGATGATGTGGGTGAGATGATGTGGGTGAGATGATGTGGACGAGACGAAGTGGGTGAGATGATGTGGGTGAGATGATGTGGGTGAGATGATGTGGGTGAGATGATGTGGGTGAGATGATGTGGATGAGAGGATGTGGATGAGATGATGTGGGTGAGATGATGTGGGTGAGATGATGTGGATGAGATGATGTGGATGAGAGGATGTGGATGAGAGGATGTGGGTGAGATGATGTGGGTGAGATGATGTGGGTGAGATGATGTGGGTGAGATGATGTGGATGAGAGGATGTGGATGAGATGATGTGGGTGAGATGATGTGGGTGAGATGATGTGGATGAGATGATGTGGATGAGAGGATGTGGATGAGAGGATGTGGGTGAGATGATGTGGGTGAGATGATGTGGGTGAGATGATGTGGACGAGACGAAGTGGGTGAGATGATGTGGGTGAGATGATGTGGGTGAGATGATGTGGGTGAGATGATGTGGACGAGACGATGTGGGCGAGACGATGTGGGTGAGACGATGTCGGTGAGACGATGTTGGTGAGATGATGTCGGTGAGACGATGTTGGTGAGATGATGTGGGCGAGATGATGTGGGTGAGACGATGTGGGTGGGACGATGTCGGTGAGATGATGTGGGTGAGATGATGTGGATGAGAGGATGTGGATGAGATGATGTGGATGAGATGATGTGGATGAGAGGATGTGGATGAGATGATGTGGGTGAGATGATGTGGGTGAGATGATGTGGGTGAGATGATGTGGGTGAGACGATGTGGGTGAGATGATGTGGGCGAGACGATGTGGACGAGATGATGTGGGTGAGATGATGTTGGTGAGATGATGTGGGTGAGATGATGTGGGTGAGATGATGTGGGTGAGATGATGTGGGTGAGATGATGTGGGTGAGATGATGTGGGTGAGATGATGTGGGTGAGACGATGTTGGTGAGACGATGTGGGTGAGATGATGTGGGTGAGATGATGTGGGTGAGATGATGTGGGTGAGATGATGTGGGTGAGACGATGTTGGTGAGATGATGTGGGTGAGATGATGTGGGCGAGACGATGTGGACGAGATGATGTGGGTGAGACGATGTGGGTGAGATGATGTGGGTGAGATGATGTGGGCGAGATGATGTGGACGAGATGATGTGGGTGAGACGATGTTGGTGAGATGATGTGGGTGAGATGATGTGGGTGAGACGATGTGGACGAGATGATGTGGGTGAGACGATGTTGGTGAGATGATGTGGGTGAGATGATGTGGGCGAGACGATGTGGACGGGATGATGTTTTGACTCCTGGTGGGTCGGCCTGACCCTCGGTATCGGGCCTGGTTGCTGGATTCACCGCTGGGTCACCTCCCCCATCGCTTCCCACGGAAAAACTTAACCCCCTTGTCACATAAGCACATGTGTCCTAAGATTTAAACCAATAGGATGATTTTTCAGGCGAATGCAGGTCCTCTATCTACCAGCTTCGAGGTCCCCCTATCCCTTTCCTGTGATTAGCAACTGGGTTAATGACAACCGTCTCCCCGGTAGGGTCTGCGCTTGCAGGCCAGCCTGGAGTGTACGCTCTGTTACTCACCCAAAGGCATCCCGGTCGCCGCCGGTGGGGCCAAGTCTGGCCACGCTTGTCTGCCTTCAAGGCCGACGCCAGGAGCACCGAGGCCGATAAAACTCCCAGCGAGCGAGCCCGTAAAGAGGGGGAATAAATCCTCAGGTACTGAAGTCGCCACTGAGCTCAGCAGTAAAACTCGGGGTTCACGGTGCTGCACACATAGGTTGTCCAGGGCGCGCTTAGCTCAGCCGTGCAAAGCAGATTGTCTGGGCCAAGCCATAAAGGGCGCAGGCTGCCCTGGACAGCAGGGGAGACGGGTCTGAGCAAACTGGCAGCAACCTGGCTGGGGTGGCTCAGTGGTTGAGCGTCAACCTCTGAACCAGGTGGTCAGGGTTCGAGTCCCAATCAGGACACAGGCCTGGGTTGCACGCCTGGCTAGCTGGGGGCGTGCGGAAGGCAGCCGGTCCATGATTCTCTCTCATCATGGATGCTTCTATCCCTCCCCCTCTCCCTTCCTCTGACATCAATAAAAATATATATTTTTAAAAATGGGCTGAAACTCGTGCATAAAATCCCGTCGTAACTGCAGAGGTAGAGCGAGCCGTGTTTCTAAATGAGACCGTTATTTCTCACCGCATGCAAATGCCTGCCGCCTAATTAGGGACTTGATCCTTCCCCCTAATTCCCTAAATATTTACATATGCAAATGGCACGCACTTGATTTTAAACCTGGCTAATTGGGAAGATTAGACGGTGAAAGCTATGGTGGCGGGAGATGATTTCACTGTGGGGGGTGAGCAAACGTGCGCCCCCTGGTGGTCAGTGCATGTCACAGCCACCGGTTGTTCAGTTGTTTGATTGTTCCGTTGTTCGGTCTGTTTGCACAATCCACCTACACATGATGGATCATGGAAACGTGCCCTTGAAACCTGTAGGATCTTATTAAACAGCTAGAGGCCCGGTGCACAACATTCGTGCACTGGGGGTGGTGGGGTGTCCCTCAGCCCGGCCTGCGCCCTCTCACAGCCCTGGAGCTCTTGGGGAATGTCTGCCTGCCGGCTTAGGCCCGCTCCCCGCGAGGGGTCCTTAGCTTCTGGCTGAGCGGCGTTCCCACCCGGGGGCACTGACCACCAGGGGGCAGCTCCTGCATTGAGCGTCTGCCCCCTGGTGGTCAGTGCATGTCATCGCGACCGGTTGTTCTGCTGTTTGGTTGATTTTTGCATATTGCCCTTTTATCATATAGGATGTCACCCCAATGCGTTTCATAAAAAAATAAAAACTTATTTGGCTCAGTATCATACTCTCCAGGCCCCTCCACGCTGTCTCAAAGGGTAAGAGATCCTGCTTTTTCACTGCTGTATAGTATTCCACGGTGTAGTTATATCACAACTTTTTTTTAATATATTCATACTAGAGGCCCAGTGCATGAAATTCGTGCATGGGTAAGGTCCCTAGCAGCTGCAGGATGCTGGCCGGGGCCTCCCTTCCCTGGATGTGAGCTCCTGGCCGAAGCCTTCCTTCATTCTGTGCTGCCCCCCGGTGGTCAGCACACATCATAGTGAGTGATCGAACTCCTGGTCGGTTGAACACCTGAGGGAACACTTTGCATATTAGGCTTTTATATATATAGATTGTGCATTCGATAGGAAAGTAGAGGGCTGTATTTTTAAGCATAACTTGTTGACTATAAGGGAGACCAAAGCCATATATATATTTTAAATCCTTACCTAAGAGCATGCTTTTCATTGATTTCAGAAAGAAAGTTGGAAAGAGAGAGAGAGAGAGAGAGAGAGAGAGAGAGAGAGAGAGAGAGAGGAACATTGACGTGAGAGAGAAACATTGATCGGTCGCCTAATCATGCACCCCGCCTGGAGATCAGACCCCTAACCTCTGTACGTGCCCTGACTAGGAATTGAACCCCCAACCTTTTCATGTCTGAGATGATGCCCTAACTCACTGAGCTACACCATCCAGGGCATGGTAACCAGCCAACCAATAGTGGGCACTGACCAGGTGTGATGTGGAAGGTGCCACACGGATTCCCATGATCCTCCAGCAGAAAGGGGGTGCCATGAAGGCTCGAGGAGGACCCCCAAGTCAGGAGACATCCCCCCGTATCCCAATGGGAAATTGACACGCTGACCTCTGACCTCCACGAGGTCATATAATAGTTAGTGTTCAGATCTGCAAACCACCATGAGTTTTAGACCCCTCATCTGTGGCACCAAGAAGAAGCAAAATTCACGTATTGCGTAGCGTTACACATTCCAGATTTCATTATTCTTTCTCCCTTTATTTTTAAATACATTTTTATTGATTTCAAGAGGAAGGGAGAGGGAGAGAGAGGTAGAAACAGCCATGATGAGAGAGAACCATGGACCGGCTGCCTCCTGCACGCCCATTACTGAGGATCGAACCCGCAACCAGGGCCTGTGCCCTTGACCAGGATTCGAACCCTGACCTCCAGGTTCCTAGGTTGATACTCAACCACTGGGCCACACAGGCCGGGCTCCATATATTTTTAATGATTTGGGACAAAGGACTCATCCGACCGATTTATTTGTAGGACCTGGAAGAGAGTCGGCAAGAAGGGCCCAGCTGGTTTTCACACAAGAAAGGATGTTCGTTTCGTAAAAACGTTCGCGGCTTCATCGGAGCGTCTTGGGGGTTGTATGTCGTTGGGTTCAAAGGGGAGCACTTTCAGGCACCGTGGATTTTTCCGCTGAATTGCAGGGTGACACTCGCTTTAGAAATGCCCTTCCATCACATCGTGGATATGCTTTGATACAGAGCAGCGGTTCTCAACCTTCCCAATGCCGCGACACTTTCACACAGCTCCTCATGTTGTGGCGACCCCCAATGTCATGGTTACAAATTGGACATCATGAAAGCATAGCGATTCATCACAATAACAATATGTGATTATATGTGCGCTTTCCGATGGTCTGAGGCGACCCCTGGGAAAGGGTCGTTCGAGCCCCAAAGGGGTCACGACCCACAGGTTGAGAACCGCTGATATAGAGATTCAGGAATGTAATGCTCTCTTGTTGTTTAATTATATTGAAACGAAAACAGCAGAGAGATTGTCACGCGAAATCTAAATAGGTGTTTGTGGTATTTTGACAGGCAAATTGCCTTTTTTTTAAAAACTAATCCATGGAAATGTGTAGGTATGTGGTTCTAAAAAAAAGGCAATATTATGAATACTCTAGTTTCCTTTACTTTTAATTAAAATTCCCACTTAATAGTCTTTCAAGAAAATTACTACGATTGCATATTCATGAGTTGTCTCAGTGTTACAGGTAAAAGTCAGAAGATTAAAGCAGAAATACATTACAAAACTATTGGGTGATGATCGTCAATTAAAAACAAGAGCGGCAATACAGAATGAGATTTAAAACCTTGAGCCACAAGAAACAATGGTCATAGATGAAATGAATATTGTTTTATTATTTAAACACTTCCCCTTAATAACTTTGAAATGATTCTTATTTTTTAATAAAAAAAAATCAAAGTGAGCAAAATGAACATAAATCAATGTACCTGGACAATTTAAACCAAGCCGATCCCTGAAAATTCTGTAAGTTCTTTATATCTTTTAATCGGGGGAGATTTTAACATGCAGTCACTGGGGTTGGAAAATTTGTAGGAGGAAGGAGTATAAATTCATAGCAATAGGTCCAAGATAAGGATGGGTATCTCCCTTTTAAAAAAAAAAATATTTCTTTTGATTTCAAAGAGGAAGAGATAGGGAGGGAGAGAGAGAGAAACATCCACGATGAGAGAGAATCATGGATCAGCCGCCTCCCGCACGCCACCTACTGGGGATCGAGCCTGCAACCCGGGCGTGTGCCCTTGAACGGGAATCGAACCCGGGACCTCCTGGTTCCTAGGTCGACGCTCAACCACTGAGCCACGCTGGCTGGCGAGACGGGTATCTGTCTTTACTGTTGAAATCAGAGTTCCCCTGACTTTGCTGTGTCCTAGGAGAGCATGAAAACGTATTGAAAATGTGTTGCATGTGCTTTAAAATAGAATTAAATTGTATATCCTATATAATAAAAGCCTATTATGCAAATCGTCCCTATGGGAGGAGTGTGACCGACCGGGAGTTAGACATGCGCTGACCACCAGGGGGCGACGCAGAACAGGGTGGTCATTGGAGACGTGGTGCTACTGGCCCCGACGGGCTCCATTGAGAACAGGACCGTGGCTGGATGGTGGGGCAGGTGAGCGGGTGGCGCGAGGCCAAGGCGGGTGGAAGTGGGGACCCTGATTGTCCTGCTGGTCTACCAGCTGGGGCAGTGGGGGTGGGCCGGGAAAGTGAGCGGGCGGTGCCAGTCCAAGGCGGGGTGCCAGGCGGGGCTGGGAGGCTGGGGGTGCAAACTCGGGCCCAATCTCCTCAGGCAACGCCGAGGGACCCCCACTGTGCACGGATTTCATGCACCGGGCCTCCAGTTAAATATATAACAGGGCCCTGCTTCTAATATCACGGCGCCCCATCAGGTAACGATTGTTGTAGATGTCAGTGATGCAGGCCATTCGTGCCCAGGAATCTCTGCACATTTACAGCTTGGCAACAACGGTTCTTTTGTTCTTGGAAGCAACTCCTACGTCAAGAAAATTTAGCCCTGGACAGTGTGGCTCAGCGGATAGAGCATCGGCCTGCGGACGGAAGGGTCCCGGGTTTGATTCTGGCCAAGGGCACAGGCCCGGGTTGCGGGCTCGATCCCCAGGAGGGGGGCGTGCAGGAGGCGGCCGATCCATGATTCTTTCTCATCATGCATGTTTCTATCTCTCTATCCCTCTCCCTTCCTCTCTGAAATCAATAAAAATATATTTTTTTTAAAAAAAAAGGAAATTTAATACATTCGCCAAGCCATTTGGGTTTGCACAGACAATACTATGGGTCACATCACCCATCTTTTTTCATATCATTCGACGTCAAAATATACTGAGACTAGAGGCCCGGTGCATGAAATCCGTGCACAGGGAGGGTCCCTAGTCCTGGCCAGCGATCGGGGCCGCTGGGGCCTTCCGGCTGCCAGAATGGGCCTTCCTTCATTCCATGCTGCGCCCTGGTCCCCATTGGGGTGCCTGGCCAGTCTGGGTGAGGGGCTGAGGGCCGTTTTCAGGCTGGCGGGTGACTGAAGCTCCCAACCTCTCCTTTTTTGTTGTTTTAATTCTGAAATTTATTTACCTTCTATGGCTGTCACTGGAGCTGTGAGCCGGCTTTAGCTCAGAGGCTCGGCTCCAGCTCTGAGACCTGGGCTGCTGAAAGCAGGTATCTGGGTTTATTTGGCTTCAATAATTGAAACACTGTTGCAGCTCCAGCTCTGAGGCCCAGCTGGCTGAAAGCAGATTTCTGGGGTTTGTTTAGCTTCTATAATTGCAACATTGTTTCTTAGAGTGCAGCTCAGAGGCCGGCAGCGGCAGGCGGGGAACCTTGGCTTCCTCCATCACTGGAGCAAGCAAGCCTCCTGTTTGCTTCAGCTGCCTGGCTGCCCGCCGCCATCTTGGTTGGCTTTCTTTAACCCTCACCCAAGGGTATTTTCCCATTGATTTTTGGGGGGAGTGGAAGAGAGAGGGAGAGAGAAACATCGACGTGAGAGAAACGCATCGATGGGTTGCCTCTTGCACGCGCCCCGAGGGCAGGAGATGAGCCTGCAACCGAGGTCCGTGCCCTTGACCGGGAATCGAACCCGGGACCCTTCGGTCCGCAGGCCGACGCTCCATCCACTGAGCCAAACCAGCTAGGGTTCTACTAAGCATTTTGTACCGACAAAGAAAATCCACTTTGAGAGCATACCGATGTATTAAACATGCAGATATCGCTGAATACAGATAAGGACAATTTTTTTTTTTGGTCATTCTGCTAGACACTCACTAACTTCATTAAAGTGAAAAGAACGTGGATATCGGTGCTAACATACGAAATAGCCATCAAAGGGCTGTGAGGAGAAAGAGAGCTCGGCGAGAAACTCCCGTCGGATGCCATTTATAAACCCACAGTGGAAAGCGACCGTAACTTCGAAATGACTTCCTTCTACCGCTGACATCGCTTGAAAAGTGTGAACCTTCCAAAATCGTTCCTGATGGGAATGAGGAAAACCGTCTTCATGGGTGAAAATTCAACCTGAGAAATAGAGACACCAGTGGGGAAAGAATAGTCTATTTGCAACCAATCATTTCTCAGTATCCTGGTGTGTTCTGGTTTTTTTTTTGAAGACTTGCTCTGGTTTTGAGGGAAATTGCTCCGTTACGAATGGTTCCCTTTATCGAGGTGTTATGACATCCACACACTTTTATTTTGGTTTTGTTTTTTTTATGGCCTGTATTCATGCCTTTCGTTGTTCACAAGTGTACTCTTTTCGAGGGGGCTTTGACCTTATCGGGGCAATGAAAATGAAATTAGCTCCACTGTGAATTTAGTCGTGGATTGAAAAACCTTCCGATACGTTGCAATCTTTTAAATCTGTTTTTTTTTTTTTTTTTGTAAAATGGGTTGGAGAATCGTGGGCAGTTGGTACAGTGACGCCAATGCCCACAACCAAAGACAGTGAAAACCAAACGCAGAAAAATAAAATAAACGTAGATATCCAGTCATTCCGATAGAGTCAGGTGATTAAAAATAAAATATGTTCATTTAAAAATATTCGGTGATTTAGCCCGGCCGATGTGGTCCAGTGGTTGAGTGTCAACCTATGAACCAGGAGGTCAGGGTTCGATTCCCGGTCAAGGACACATGCCCGGGTTGTGGGTTCGATCCCCACTGGGGGGCGTGCAGGAGGCGGCCGATTAATGACTCTATCTCAATATTGATGTTTCCCTCTCTTTCTCACTCTCCCTTCCTCTTTGAAATCAATAAAAATAAAATAAAATCTTCGGTGAATTACAAAAATGTAGATAAGAAAGTTGCTGATAACTTTAAATACAATTTTCCTGCCTTTTGAACACAGTTTCTCAGAATAAGAATTCCGTTTTCCTTGAGGCGCACCATCTGTATTTTAAAAGAATTTAAAAATAGATAATCACATTAACTTTATCCCGTCGCTAAAAATTGTTGCATCACATGATTTCAATAGCTATAAACCCGGCCCTCTAATAAGGCATCATCGATCGTATTTTCGGCAGTTAACCTGGTGTGTCGGTCAGCATGCAATCAGAGAAATCGATCAGGAACTAGCTTCAGGGCAGGAGTCTGACTCCTCCAGCAACCGGACATTCTGGCTCCGAAAGACTTGCTGACGCTGAACCATAAAAACTGTACCTCTAACCTCACCAGTTTCAAGGAAATGACCAGGACACAGCTGGTTGGGCTCAGTGGATAGAGCGTCGGCCTGCAGACTGAAGGGTCCCGGGTTCGATGCCGGTCAAGGGCGCATGCAATCCCCTGTACAGGGCGTGCAGGATGCAACTGATCCATGAATCTCTCTCATCATGGATGTCTCTCTCTTTCTCCCTCTCCCTTCCTCTCCGAAATCAATAAAAAAATCAATAAAAAATCAATAAAATATCAGAATGGGCTGTGCTGACCTACACTTAGAAAACGTTCAACCCCCCAACCCCCTGGACTCCCCTTGATCGCTTTGCTTTGCTTCCCCAATCTCTCCCTAAAAAAAAAAAAATAAAATCCCTACCTTTAACTGAGATGCAATGATAGATTTCGAAACAACAGCCCCTCATCTACTGGCACCTGAATAAACCCTTTTCCTTCCGACCAGGCTACAGGCACCGGAATAAACCCTTTTCCTTCGGACCAGATCCTGTCTCACAAGTCTGGTTTTCTTTCTTTTTCTCTCTCTTTTTTTTTTTTTGTTCATTGAATATATTTCAAATATCTGACTACATATATCTCATGTGGCTAATTTTGGCCACATGCATGTATACACACATAAATATATACATAAGAGATTACATGTGGAAGATGATGATATACAAGTCTGGTTTTCATTACGGCCAGCAGTCACACCTGCTGTGATTGGCTACAGTTTTCCCTCTCTGCTCGGCGTCCCTGGGCCACGGAAAACCCAGTGTAATGCTCCCGTGATATTTTCTTTTTTAAAAAAATATATTTTATTGATTTTTTACAGAAAGGAAGGGAGAGGGTTAGAGGGTTAGAAACATCGATGATGAGAGAGAAACATCGATCAGCTGCCTCCTGCACACCCCCTACTTGGGGATGTGCCCGCAACCAAGGTACATGCCCTTGACCGGAATCGAACCCGGGACCCTTCAGTCCGCAGGCCCACGCTCTATCCACTGAGCCACACCGGTCAGGGCGACATTTTATTTCTTACTTAGCGTGTCTTCCAGGTGCACCTTGATGCGTGGTTCCTTCTCTCGTGACACGTGATTTCGACCGAAAGCCACGCTAACGTGAATGCATGTTGCTCTTCAAACGCCTCTGCATTGAAGGGCATTTGCTAATCGGACCGCATCCCGCGTTCACTACCCTCCCAATGTATTCTGGTATCATTCAGATCACACTCTAGGATTCCTCTTCATCTCCCCGAACCTCATTTCTCCAGGTGATCCCCATAAAAGAGGATTTACAATTCTTCGAGAAAAAATCGAATGTGTAAGATAACCTTTTCAGGGGAGCCGTGGGGAGGATGTTAAGCATTTATTATTTGTTTTAAATACTTGAGGAATGTAGCAACGAATGGGGCAAAAAGACTTTCTCTCCTTAGAGCGTCCAAATATGATGCCCTCTACTTATTTTACCAAAAAGTATAATATTATCAAAATGTTAAAATTGGTTTCAGAAATCTGCGTTTACCTAAAAATAATCGATCATTTTATTATATCTAAAATTTTGTTTTACAGTCACATTGTAATATATCCTAGAGGCCTGGTGCACGAATTCATGCATGGGTGGGGTCCCTCGGCCTGGCCGGTGATCAGGGCCAATGGTGGGGGGGTGGCCGGCTGGGGAGAGGGGCCGTGGGAGGTTGGATGTGGGAGCACACTGACCACCAGGGGGCAGCTCCTGCATTGAGCATATACCCCTGGTGGTCAGTGTGCATCATAGCAACCGGTTGACCGGTTGTTGAGTTATTCGGTCATTCGGTCATTCAGTTGTTTAGGCTTTTATATATAGACTAGAGGCCCGGTGCACAAAATTTTGTGTACTCAGGGGGGAGACCCTCAGCCCGGTCTGCCCCCTCTCACAGTCTGGGACCCCTTGGGGGATGTCCACCTGCTGGCTTAGGCCCACTTCCCGGGGGATTGGGCCTAAGCTGGCAGTCAGACATCCCTCTGGCAGCCCGGCAGCCCTCGGGGGATGTCCACTTGCCAGCGGGGGGCAGGCCTAAGCTGCGGTCAGACATCCTTAGTGCTGCTGAGGAGGCGGGAGGGGCTCCCACCACCACTGCTGTGCTGGCAGCCGTCAGCCTGGCTTGTGGCTGAGCAAAGCTCCCACTGTGGGAGCGTCCTGACCACCAGGGGGCAGCTCCTGCCTTGAGCATCTGTCCCCTGATGGTCAGTGTGTGTCATAGTGACCAGTCATTCCCAGTCCTTCTGCTGTGAGGGTCAGTTTGCATATTACCCTTTTATTATATAGGATATATAGATTATGTCTGTGATATCATATACAGTATTTTTATCGCAGTAGACATAGTAACACATATAGTATAAATAATTGTCATGTAATATGGTATAAATAAACCTTTTTTTTTTTGGTGCGAAAAGTTTGAGATCAGTGATAAACACCAAATTGGCTTTGTTGGGTGCGTGCTAAGAGGAAAAAAAATATCGTGAAAATTAATGTCACCCCATATATAGCGACTCCATCTCGAATGTTAAACGTAGCAACGCATTATGAAGCTGTGACTTACATTTTTATTCATTGGCACGCGGTAACGTTTTTCCATTGGATCTGTATAATGTCGTGTTCTCCGAAGATGTCTGCTGTGCGAAGATTGGTTTTTGCGGGGGTTTTTTGGGTGTTTCTTGTTTTTTTGTTTTTTTTTTTTGCCAGCGCACACTTGTGTTTTGCAAAGTTGACATTGCGCCATTGCATCGGGGGTGTCTCCACGCCGATCACGGATTACACGTGTTATAATATCATCCTCCGGGCGTCCCCCGGGTGTTAAATCAGGGGGAGGCTGACGAGTGATTTGGTCACGGGTGCCGTGCGTGAAATTCACTCCCCGCGCCCGGAGGATGGTGCTAAAATGCAGCGTCCATTTGGAAACTGCAAATTGGGGAAATTTTAGGTCTCAGCCACGGCTCTATTCTTAACGTTTCAGGCCCTTAGAAGTTCATGTACGCCCGGCTGGGGTGGCTCAGTGGTTGAGCATCGACCCATGAGCCAGGAGGTCAGGGTTCGATTCCCGGTCACGGGCACGTGCCCGGGTTGCGGGCTCCATCCCCAACCAGTAGGGGGCGTGCAGGAGGCAGCCGATCCATGAATTTTTCTCTCATCGTGGATGCTTTTCTCTCTCTCTCTCTCCCTGAAATCAATAAAAATGTACATAACATATATTTTTAAAAAGGTTGAAACGATGAAAAGGTACATATTGATGGTCACAGAATAGGCAGGGATCTGTGTATATAAAAGCCTAACCGTCCGTCCATCCGACCAGATGTTTCTCTCCCTCTCCCTTCCCTCCCTGAAATCAATAAAAATATATTTTAAAAAAGTAAAGGTAATCAGAAGCAGACGCATGGAAGCATAGCACAGACGGACAGATCTCAGAGGAAGGAGAGGGAGGGGGAGGGAAGAGATTAACAGGAGAATTCGTGCACCAGCGGGGTCCCCTTAGCCTGGCCTGCGGGATCGGGCCGAAGCCGGCTCTCGGACATCCCCCGAGGGGTCCCGGATGGCGAGAGGGCGCAGGCCAGGCCGGGGGACCCCACGGGTGCACGATCAGGTCCACAGGGGGACTCCAGGGCGTGTCCGGCCCATCTCGCTCAGTCCCGATCGACCCAGACACAAGCTCACCTACCGGTCGGAGCGTCTGCCCCCCGGTGGTCAGTGCACGTCATAGCGAGCGGTTGAGCGGCCTTAGCATATCATTAGCAGATGACGCTCTGATTGGATGGACGGCCGACTGGTCAACCGGACACGTAGCCTATTAGGCTTTTATTCTATAGGATTTTCCTATGTTTATCTCCATTCCCCTACGGGGTGTCCGCCTGGAACGTAGACTCACGAAACAGCGGGTAGCTCGATGGACGCGTCTTTCTTCTCCCATTCAACCCGTTGGAATGAATAATTCTTCAAAGTGTGTTTGTCTCCTTGGGGGGACGCCCTACGTTCCCACTGTCGTATCTCATAAAAACAATAATTCTTGTACGTAAAGGGGCATATTTTTTTAGCACGGCTTTTTAAAGGCGGGCCATGGTGCCACCGGCCCATGAGAATGATATAAATATGTAGTGGATGTATATTCCCAACAGATACATCTTTGCGAGTGTGGATTTACACATTGCCAAATTACAAAAACACTGTCCCTATTCATCGAATACATCGGTATATTTTCACGGGCAGTTGGGAATCTTAAAAATAATTAAGACCATTTGAAATTCATCCAAAGATTAAGATCATCTAAGTGTGTACAGAGAATTTAAAGACGATAAAATAACTACAAATCGCCTCATTTCCTTGAGTTAAAAAAAGAAAGAAAAAAAATCCTATATAATAAAAGCCTAAAAAAAAAAAAAAAAGAAATGGAGAAATCTAACATCTTTTAAAGGGGACTTTCAAATAGATGCTATCGAAGCTTCAAATTACCTAAAAGATTAACTGTTTTCCCCAGAAATCTATTTTTTTCCAGAATACGTGTGTCATTCCCCAAAGATGTGCTATGGTGAAACATTACTATTGATCGTTCAGAAATCCTATTAAATACGCATATTTGACAAAAGAAACACTCACTTGCCAAGGATTCTAAATCGGGGGGCTGAGTTATTGGAATTCTCTCCTGGGATTTCATGGAAATGGTCGTCTGAGTTGACTCCACGAGGACGAAGGAAACGGTGAATTAATCATCTTTATTCCGCCCCGCACAGTCATACAACTCACCGACTTTGATTAACTATATTTTGACAGCTTGTGAAGCCGGGTCACCAACATATTTATTACCCCGGCTATAAATTCTGTGCACTGTTTTTTCTTTTCTTTTTTTTTTTTTAGAGGTAATTCATCATGATCAGCACCATTTAATTGCTTTCTGCATGTGGCCCGTTCTGTTTTCCCATATTATTTATTTTGAAAAACTTTAGAGCGATGGGGAAAAAAAAAACCCCACAAATTACAGCACTTATGGAATGGAATGTGTATGGCTCTTGAGATGCGGCTAGGAAAATGTAAATAATATTCGTGGCGCCGTCATTTTATTATTCTCACGACACACAATACGTGCAATCATAGCAAACAGCGGTACGAAACGGTGCGGGGCGATGACTATTTTCCGTACGGGAAACACGGTGGGACTTTAACGCCCCTGAAGAGATGGATTTTATGGGGCGGGAAGCATTCCGAACACACGTTAAGGAGCTCCGTTGGCGGGGGTCGCTTTGTCGAAATAAATTTTTGTTTGCTGCAGACTCCGCCGAAAACTTACTTCGGGGTTATTTTCAATGGCTTGGGCCCGGCCCCGCGAACGTTTCTGTACGTGGGGTCACACGAATCTCGCTACGCGACTTGGCTCGCGAGCCTTTTGGGGAGAGTTAGTAACCGAGGGCAATGGCGAGGGATATCTATACGAATAAAAGGGTAATATGCTAATTAGACCGGATAGACCGGACGTCTTCTGGACGTCCTTCCAGATGTCCTTCCGGACAAAGCCACGGTGGTGGGGGCCAAGACAGAGGCGGTTAGTGGCGATCAGGCCGGCAGGGGAGAGCAGTTAGGGGCGATCAGGCCGGCAGGGGGGAGCAGTTAGGGGCGATCAGGCCGGCAGGGGGGAGCAGTTAGGGGCGATCAGGCCGGCAGGGGAGGGCAGTTAGGGGCGATCAGGCCGGCAGAGAAGGAGGGAGAGAAACATCCATGACGAGAGAATCACGCATCGGGACCAAGACGCGGCTCGATCGTGTGACGGAGGATTGTGTCTTTATTAAATATAATCTGTTAAAACATAAATAAACTTTTTCATTTCCTACGTTTTCTATGGGTTCCCAGGGGACAGGAAAGTGACAGGAAGTCGTGGATGGGGTCCCACGATCTCTCGGCCCGATCATTCAAGATTGAACTAATCAACTGGATGCGAATCAACTGGGCGCCAATCAATGTTGTCAATCAATGGTGTCAATCAATGATGCCAATCAAGTGGGCACCAATCAATGGTGTCAATCAACGATGCCAATCAATGTTGTCAATCAATGGTGTCAATCAATGATGCCAATCAAGTGGGCACCAATCAATGGTGTCAATCAACAATGCCAATCAATGTTGTCAATCAATGGTGTCAATCAATGATGTCAATCAATGATACCCATCAATGGTGTCAATCAATGGTGTCAATCAATCAATGGTGTCAATCAGTGGGATCAGTGCTACTGGCCCAGCCCGCAACCGGACCCAGAACGTCCAGCCCTGCGATCCCGCCCTCACGTTTGCCTGTCACGTGATTCGCTGAACCACACGCTCATCTCACACCCGATTCATAGGATTTTCAATATCTGATCGCATCCCAGGGCGGCTTCATTGATGATCAGGACTTCAGTCAAAAAATTTTAAAAAATTTAACAAAAGGAACAATGGCTGAGTCCTTTCCAGGAAGAAGTGGAGGCCGAGTCAGGTCGGGGGGGTTAAAGGTGGATGAGGACCACGTGGGTCCTGGGCTCGAGGAGTCAATGAAGGACCCGGTCAGGGCGAGCATGTCAATCACCCTGTCAGTCTGGCAACAGAACAGCCAGGAGTCCACCAGTGTTGCCTGGCCAGCTCGCCAGGCAAGATTAGCCAAAGGCCGAGCGCCCGCCAGACAAAGCGAGTCGATGACCGAGCAGGAGGCAGGCAAGACAAGTAGATGACTGAGCCAGGTCAGACAAAACAAATCGATCGCCGATGGGGGGGGGGAAAGCAGGCCAAACTAGTCGATGGCCGAGTTTGCCAGACAAGATTAGTCGATGGCCGAGGCTGTCAGGCAAACCTAGTCTATAGCCGAGCGAGTCAGGCAGAACTAATTGATGACCGAGTCATGCAGGCACAACTAGTCGATGACCGAGTCAGGCAGGCAGAACTAGTAGTCGACCGAGTCAGCCAGGTGAAATCCATCATCCAAATGACTGAACACTCCTCAAGTGAGTGAACGTAGCCTAGGAGGGAATCGCTCCGAGGAAAACATCTAACCCTGAGGTGGAAGGCGTTCGTTCAATCATGTTCCGGTTCTGTGAAAAACGGCTGATGCGCGAGTCAGCTGAGGAGCCTGTCAGCCAATAAAAACAATGCCTGAGTCCATCCGGGGAGGAACTGAAGTCCAAGCCAGGTCTGGGGGGAAATCAGTCTACAAGGACCAAGTCCCTCCTTGGTCAAAGGAGTCAACGAAGGACCCAGTCAGGGCAACCAAGTCAAAGGAGTCAGTCAGAACTCCATGACCCACCCAGGCAGGCCAGACCAGCCGAGTACCGAGCCAGCTAGGCCGAGCCAGCACGAAATACAGCTGGAGGATGGAGTCCAGCAGGGAAGATGAGCCGATGACAGGGGCAGGCCAGGCAAATCGATGACAGATGACCGAGTGAATGAGAAAAGCCAACCGCACCCAGGACGGAGTCAGCCGGGTGCAATCAGTCATCAAAAATCAGTGAAAGCTCCTACGAGGAGTGAATGTAGCTCAGGAGCAAGTCGCTCCAGGAACAAAACAAAACAAAAAAAAAAAGTGAATAACGAGATGGCCGGCAGGCGGTGACCCCCTGAGTCAGTGGGAAACAGCTGAGGAGCCAGTCAGTCCAGAAGGATAATGACTGAGTCCGTGCAGGGGTGAACTGATGACCAAAGCAGTTCACGGGGGTGGGAGGGGGAAGGTCTATGACAACCAGTCAGTCCTGGGTTCGAGGAGTCAATGAAGGACCCAGCCAGGCAGCCAAGTCCATCACCCAGTCAGTGGGGCAATGTCACTCCAGGGCCCGGCCAGGCAGGCAGTACTAGCCGATGGCCAAGCCGGCCAGGCCAGAAAAATCGAAGACAGAACCAATCAGGCCAGACCAGCAGATGACCAAGGTTGGCCAGGCCAAACTAATCGATGGCCGAGTCGGGCAGGCAGGACTAGCCAATTACCGAGGGAGCTAGGCAAAACTAATGGATGGCCGAACCGGGCAGGCCGAACTAGCTGATGGCCGAGTCGGCCAGGCAAAAGGAGTCGAAGACAGAGCCTGTCAGGCCAGACCAGTGGATGCCTGAGGTCGGCCAGGCCAAACTAACCGATGGCCGAGTCGTGCAGGCAGGACTAGCCGATTACCAAGGCGGCCAGGCCAAACAAGTTGATGACCGAGTTTATTTACCGAGACGTCAACACTACCTCCCACAAGAATATATAGACTGTGAGAATGGAATTGAACACGCACGCGCACGCCTTCACGTGTGTGTGCAAGCATGTCATGCGCACCTACACGGCCAGAACCCACGACCGCCGGAAGGATGGACACGGACATTCCAGGTGACCGTTATTCTTACAGAAAAGAGACGTTGGGGTAAAGAAGGAAAAAATATTGACCTGGACATGGGGGAGTCGAGGGAAAAGGGGGAGGTTTATTCACGAGGAAATAAAATGGGGGGGAGGGAGAGGGGCTTTGCAAGGAGAAAAAGTGATGGAGACGCCCACACGGAGAATTAAATCGAATGACTTTTCCGGAGCCAATAGGAACGTAAGCACGAATATATATCCGATAGAATCAAAGCCTATCGACTGAACGGAAGGAATGACCGGTCGCTATGACGCGCACTGACCACCAGGGGGCAGACTCTCAAGGCAGGAGCTGCCCCAGCCTGCAGGCCCCAGTTTCCGGCCAAGGCGGGTGGCAGCGGGGGCACCCCGATCGCCCGCCGGTCACCCCACAGATCGGCCCTGATCACCGTCCACAACTAGGGACCCAACCTGTGCACGAATTTAGTGCACCGGGGCCTCTAGTGTGTGTGTGTATATATGTTGCTTTTAATCTATTTTATTGATTTTTAGAGAGAGAGGAAGGGAAAGAGAGAAACATCAGTGATGAGAGAGAATCATGGACCGGCTGCCTCCTGCACGCCCCCTGCTGGAGGTGGAGCCCACAACCCGGGCATGTGCCCTTGACCGGGAATCGAACCCAGGACCTCCTGGTTCCTAGGTCGAGGCTCCACCACTGAGCCACACCAGCCGGGCACGCCCATAGATATTCCTATAGGTGCACATAACGGCTAGTATTTTAAGGATCTGCAAGGAGGCAGGCGTCCAAAAGAGGCTCGAGGCCCCAGACATAAATTATGAGCTGACGATGCCGTTTCTAGCTCATCCTGCAAAGCAGCTATTTTTATCCGATTTGCCCCAATACAACACGCGGAAACGCATTATTAAGAGAGACGTTACGGATATTCCCCGTAAGGCGTCTGCTGAGCGGGCCGATGAGAATCAAATGCGCAGCGTTTGCTTACGGCCCGTTTCCCAGGGATAAACTCTCCACAGCTTCGCGTTGGAATATGACACATGATTCATGATTTTTCGTGGGTTTTTTTCCCCTCCTTCTCATCTACAAACTGCGAGTCTATATTTTTCTCGTCCCGAGATTCGTGCCCAGAAAGCCAAGCTGTTGTTTTATATTCCCCTCATCTATCTGCCAAGGAAAATACATTTTCACTTTTGCCACCTTCTGTTAAAAAAATCTGTGAAATTCTCACACAGAGTGGATTTAAAAAAAAAAAAAAAATCCGTCCGATCCGATCCAGCTTCTAAGGGGAAGATTGATGCCTGAACGAGGGCGCGAGGGAACAGAATACTGTAATTCGGGGATTTCCGTCCTGCGTTCTGTGTCGCTCAACTCAGCGACAAACGGGAACGTTTAACGGTTATGTCCTAATACGACGGCAAACGCTTTGCTAACACATTTATTTTACTAGAGGCTTGGTGCATGAAATTCATGCCGGGGTCATGGGGTGTCCCTCAGCCCAGCCTGCACCCTCTCCAATCTGGGACCACTGGCTCCTAACCACTCGCCTGCCTGTCTGATCGCCCCTAACTGCCCCCCCCACCAGCCTGATCGCCCCTAACTGCCCTCCCCTGCCGGCCTGCTCTCCCCTAACCCCCTCTGCCTCAACCCCAGAACCATGGCTTTGTCCGGAAGGTCTCCCGGTCTCATTAGCACATCACCCTTTTATCAGTATAGATTTTTTATTTGGTAAAAAATAGTAAAGGCCCGGTGCACGGATTCGGGGTGCACTGGTGGGGTCCCTCGGCCTGGCCTGCGCCCTCTCGCCATCCCATCTAAGGGACACCCCCTCCCAGTGCCCTTGACCAGAATCGAACCCAGGACCCCTCAGTCCGCAGGCCGACGCTCTACCCACTGAGCAACACCAGCCGGGGCCAAGGCAATGTCCTTGAAACACTTTTGGAAAAAAAATCCGTGTTTTCTGTGGAGAACGGAGCACAGATGGAATCTCACAGCTGCTCGAGGGCATCGCTTCTCTGTCTATTTTTCTTTGGGCGAAAAAAAAAAAGAAGAAAAAAGAGAAATAGCCCAAGAAGCCGGCGTGAGTCACACGATGTTTAGAGCTGTCCTTCCTTCTGATATCCAGTTCCTTGTTTTTTTTTTAAAAAAAAAATATTTTATTGATTTTTAGAGCGGAAGGGCTCTCGCCCGGGTTGCGGGCTCCATCCCCAGCAGGGGGCGTGCAGGAGGCGGCCGATCCATGGTGCTCTCTCATCATGGATGGTTCTCTCTCTCTCTCTCTCTCTCTCAAATCAATTAAAATATAGATTTTTTTTTTAAAAAAAATCTGTAAACTACACATCTCCCCGATGGGCTGGCATCGACACCGAACACGACGCACCCCCCGATTCTCGTAGGAAATCCGGGCCCATGTTGACACACAGGGGACTGGCCCCGGCCGGTGTGGCTCAGTGGGTAGAGCTCCGGCCTGCAGGACTGAAGGGTCCCGGGTTCGATTCCCAGGTCAAGGGCACGGACCTCGGTTGCAGTCTCATCCCCAGGAGGCAACCCATCAATGTTTCTCTCTCTCTCTCTCTCTCTCCCTCCACTTTCACACTCTAAAAAAATCAATGGAGAGATATCACCTGGTTGAGGATGAAAACAAACGAGATAAATAAATAAACCAGCGAACGCGTAAATAGGTGGAATAACAAATCTCTTTCCAATGAATCAATGAATAATAATAATAATAATAATAATAATAATAATAAAAGACCGGGTAACGGGCTCAGTGTAAGCTCTGCAGGTTGGCTTATGTTCCCAATGCAACACTCACCTGGATGGGAGAATCCCGTGTTCAGGGAAGATGGGTCGCTGCCTCCTGCTCGCCCCCTACTGGCCGTACCCCCAGTGCGTCACCATAACGCTCCTTCCTTTTCCTTCTTTCTCTCCCACACAAAATGATCGGCAATGCATGCAGTGATTGGGAATGCATTATATTATTGGCAATGGATAGAATGATTGGCAATGGATAGACTGATCAGCAATGCATAAAATTATCGGCAATGCATAAAATTATCGGCAATGCATAAAATTATAGGCAATGCATACAATGATTGGGAATGCATAAAATTATAGGCAATGCACAAAATTATCGGCAATGCATAAAATTATTGGCAATGCATACAATGATTGGGAATGCATAAAATTATTGGCAATGCATAAGATGATTGGCAATGCATAAAATTATAGGCAATGCAATAAATGATTGGTAATGCATAAAATTATTGGCATTGCATAAAGTTATAGGCAATGCATTAAATGATTGGCAATGCATAAAATTATACACAATGCATAAAATTATTGGCAATGCATAAAATTATTGGCAATGCATAAAATTATAGGCAATGCAATAAATGATTGGCAATGCATAAGATGATTGGCAATGCATAAAATTATAGGCAATGCATAAAATTATTGGCAATGCATAAAATTATTGGTAATGCATAAAATTATTGGCAATGCAATAAATGATTGGCAATGCATAAAATTATAGGCAATGCATTAAATGAATGGTAATGCATAAAATTATTGGCAAAGCATAAGATGATTGGCAATGCATAAAATGATAGGCATTGCATTAAATGAATGGGAATGTATAAAATTATTGGCAAAGCATAAGATGATTGGCAATGCATAAAATTATAGACAATCCATAAAATTATTGTCAATGCATAAAATTATAGGCAATGCATACAATTATTGGCAATGCATAAAATTGCAGGCCAGTGTGGCTCAGTGGTTGAGACTGACTCCCTGAGGATAGCCGAGAGAGAGAGAGAGAGAGAGAGAGAGCAAGTTTTTCTTTGTTTTTGTAAAACACATATTGTTATTGATTTCAGATTTCAAAGAGGAAGGGAGAGGGAGATAGAAGCATCCATGATGAGAGAGAAACATCGATCGGCCGCCTCCTGCACGCCCCCTGCTGGGGATCAAACCCACAACCCGGGCCTGTGCCCTTGACCAGGAATCGAACCCGGGCCTCCTGGTTCCTAGGTCGACGCTCAACCCCTGAGCCTCACCCGTCGGGCGAAACAGCAACTTTTTATGCATATAACCTGGTGACCCCTGGACAAACCGGTATATTACGTCCGACAATTCTAGAAACGCCGTCACCCACACACGTTGAAGAAACAGAGTCATTATTTTTGTGATTCCGATGAGTCCAACTTATTTCCCACGACATTATATGTATATTAATAAAATAAAAAACCACCATTTCCACGGGAGAGCAAAACAGGGCAGGAGCCTGCCCGTGATATTCAAATGCCGTCCGCCTCCAAAATGCTGACATTTTCCCTTCAGAAATAATTACAAAAACGCCTCCAGGGCCTCCTGATTTTTTTTTCCCCACCATAAAAGCAAAAAACAGGGATTTAATAAGAAAACCCTGACATGGGCTGACGGCGCCATAATTAACTGTCGGAAGGGTGGCTGGGATTTTTTTTTGTGTGTTTTTTTTTTTGACTCATTAAAATGTCTTTGGGATTCAATCTATTTCGGGATCAATACTTCACAGCTTTCTCCTGCGTGGCCTACAGTTAAACAACGTTTTTATTTAAAAGAAACAAAGAAAACACAAACACTCACAGAGCATAAATAACCCCATCGCCCTCTATAATAAAAGAGAAACATGTAAATTAACTGTCCCTCCGCGACGCTCGCCAGCCAATCAGAGTGAGTATGCAAATTAGCCGCATCGCCTCCGTGGAGAGGGGAGTGGGCCTCAGCCGTCAGGAGGACGTCCCCTGAGGGCTCCCGGATTGGAGAGGGGGCAGGTCAGGCTGAGGGACACCCCCCGCCCCCGTGCACGAATTCCGTGCACCGGGACCCCTAGTGTGTGTGATAAACATGGGTTTGGTCTGCCGGGTCCTAATGGAATAATAATAATAATAATAATAATAATAATAATAAAATAAGTGCCTGTCATTTGAACCACACACACACACACACACACGCACACACACAGTACAAATATTTATGATAGAGTATCACACAGTTTGCTTCTTTGATTATTTTATTGTACTTTATTTTATTAATTTGTTTTTATTTATTTTACTTTACTTTTTTATTTTATTTCACTTCATTTATTTTATTTTATTTATTTTGCTTTATTTTATTTTATTTCTGTTAATCCTCACCCCAGGATATTTTTTCCTTGATTTTTAGAGAGAGTGGAAGAGAGAGGGAAAGACTGAGAGAAACATGGTTGTGAGAGAGACATCGATGGGTGGTCTCCTGCACGCGCCCCGACCAGGGCCCGGGCCGAGGAGGAGCCGGCAACCGAGGTCCGTGCCCTTGACCAGATTCGAACCCGGGACCCTTTGGTCTGCAGGCCGGCGCTCTATCCACTGAGCCACACCAGCCAGGGCGCTTCTTTGTTTAAATGCTGCTGAAATAATCGATCAGCAGGTTGAAAAGGGACTCACCCCTGAAGGACAAAGAAGTCAAATAATTTTCCTTTTTTTAAAAAATTTTTTTTTTTATTGATTTCACAGAGAAAAGGAGGGAAAGAGAGAAACATCAACGATGAGAGAGAATGGTGCACCGGCCGCCTCCCGCACGCCCCCTACTGGGGATGGAGCCCGCCACCCGGGCCTGTGCCCGTGGCCGGGAATCGAACCCGGGACCTGCTGGTTCACAGGCCGACGCTCTAACCACTGAGCCACACCGGCCGGGCCACATAAATGTCACCTTGGTTTTACTCTACCTCCCAGGCTCTGTTAGGACTTCCTCATCCATGGGTTTTATTATGAAACGCTCCCCTGGCATTTAATCCATAATGGAATTTGTGATTTAATGTCCGGGGCCGGCTCCATCCTTGTCCACCACTCTTGGGTTGATAATAAACTCGCCTCCAATTCATCCGTCATTCTCACCCGTGAAAATGTCAAAAAAAAAATACTGTGTTCAAGCGCAGCCAGTGTGGCTCAGTGGTTGAGCATCGACCTGTGAACCAGGAGGTCACGGGTTCGATTCCAGGTCAAGGGCACAGGCCCGGGTGGTGGGCTCGATCCCCACTAGGGGGCGTGCAGAAGGCGGCCGATACAGGATTCTCTCTCCTTATAGACGTTTCTCTCTCTCTCTCCCTCTCCCTTTCTCTCTGAAATCAAAATTTTTTTAAAAAATACAGCATGACACAGAAAATAGAATAAACACCATAGGGTGCAGAAAACCGAATATGACATAATAACGAATAAATGAACACATGGCTTTAAAAAAAAACAAACACGGCATTCGAGCTATACAGGGAGAGAAACAGAAAACATATCGGCTGATTAAAAAAATTCCCAAAGCCTCAGGTCACGGACGGCTTCGTGCAGAATTCGGTGCCCCGTTCAGAGCGTCCGCCCGACACATCCTTGCCTATGGCTCCCGCCAACCCTGCGGGCGTGTGACCACTGTGAGCCCATTTCACAGATGGGAACATCGAGGCCCCGAGGACGGAAAAGTCAGTTTTCATTGTGAAACACAGAAGGATGTCCTCGTAGGAGTAAAATTTAGGGTAAAACAACAACAACAACAACTACAGCCCGGCCGGTGTGGCTCTGTGGTTGGGAGTCGACCTTTGAACCTGGAGGTCACGGGTTCGATTCCCGGTGAAGGGCATGTGCCTGGGTTGCGGGCTCGATCCCCAGTAGGATTAAAAAAAATATTTTTTTTTAAAGATACTCATGGGGATTGGAATTCGGAGACGCTTGTGTGATTATGACATACTAGAGGCCCGGTGCACGAAATCTATAAAAACATATTTATAAAAAACAAACAAAACCCAAAACCTGTTAAAACCTTTCTCCAATGAATTCCTTCTACATCCCCCCATGTGAACCCAAAAACCCTTGACCCCCCAAAAATGAATACTCCCCTCGCGAGAACTAACTAGGCCCCTTGGCTCCCGTGAATATTTCCCCAATTCTAGATACACCATCGGATCTCTCGCCGCATCGATCTTGCCCCTAAACCTTGAGTCCCATCTGTTTTCAATTGCCCTCTCCCCATCCATCAGAGCAGCGTCTACAAGTCCCTGCCTCCTGCAAACAATAAACCCAAATCGAGCCTTTTATTCTCCTTCGTTTCGGGGATATTTGCTGAGGGACACCTACCCAGCCCACCTGGAAATTCATCGCCATCCACCGGCCTGGCTCAGTGGTTGAGTGTCAGTTGACCTATGAACTAGGAGGTCCCGGGTGCGATTCCCAGTCAAGGACACATGCCCGGGTTGCGGGCTCGATCCCCAGTAGGGGGCGTGCAGGAGGCAGCTGGTCGGTGATTCTCTCTCATCATGGATGTTTCTCTCCTCTCCCTCTCCCTTTCCCTCTCTGAGATTAATAAAACTATATTAAAAAAAAGATCTGTACATATCCCCCCCATATATATACACACACACAAATATATACAGATACATCTAGATATATAAAATCCTAAGCAACCGTTATGACCGGCAGCCCGGCCAGCAGCTATGACGTGTACTAACCACCAGGGGGGAGATGCTCAATGCAGGAGCTGCCCCCTGGTGGTCAGCGCGCTCCCGCAGCCAGCCAACCTCCTGTGGTCCCTCCCGGCGACAGGCGGGCCCCAGTCGGACTGATGGGGACTGGGCGAGATGGTCCAGATAGGCCCTGATCACCAGCCAGGCCTAGGGACCCTGCCCGTGCACGAATTTGTGCACCGGGCCTCTAGTATATACATATAGATAGATGATAGATAGATGATAGATAGATAGATAGATAGATAAATAGATAGATAAATAGATGCTAGATAGATGATAGATAGATAGATGATAGATAAATAGATAGATAGATAGATAGATAGATAGATGATAGATAGATAAATAGATGATAGATAGATAGATAGATAGATAGATGATAGATAGATAAATAGATAGATAGATAAATAGATGAAAGATAGATGATAGATAGATAGATAGATAGATAGATAGATGATAGAAAGTTGATAGTTAGGTGATAGATAGATAAATAGATAGATAAATAGATGATAGATAGATGATAGATAGATAGATAGATAGATAGATAGATGATAGAAAGTTGATAGATAGGTGATAGATAGATAAATAGATAGATAAATAGATGATAGATAGATAGATGATAGATAGATAGATAGATAGATAGATAGATAGATAGATAGATAGATGATCAAGCCCGGGTTGTGGGCTCCATCCCCAGTCGGGGGCATGCAGGAGGCAGCCGATCCACGATTCTCTCTCCTCATGGATGTTTCTATTTCTATTTCTCTCTCTCTCCCTTCCTCTCTGAAATCTTATTAAAAGTCCTAATATTCTTCCGATTCCATAGGAGAAATCTTGTAGAGACACATGCAGTGCGTTATTGTTGCACAAATAAAGGTTAAACATTTTGCAAGGCGAGCCTAATGGGTTTCCCTTTGTCGGCGGTAATACGATACGAGATATTTTTATGCTCTGTATGTATAGTTTCTTAACATTTTAGTTAGGGTGACTTTCTCATTAAGCAATTTTTTAAATTTTTTTCATTTTTTTTTAGGCCAGGGGGTCACACCGGTTTGGCGAGACTTGAGCAAGTTGAACAATGTGATGCGGATCGCACGGCTCAATAGAATCTGTGCGGCCGCAATTATAATCCGAGGGTCTCTCCTGAAATGCTAATGAGGCATTTTCGTGTTTGAAAGCGTGACCTTTCGGAGGGCCTCGCGGAGAGCCAGGCGTGAAGCTCTCACGGAGATTCCTTTGTTAGCTGACCTTCAAGATAAAAATATATCGCTTTCCCGTCTGCATGCCTATTTTTAAGTCTCCTGATGTCTCCAACACCTTCTGTGGCAAGCCTAGTTTTTTTAAAAAAATATATTTTATTGACTTCAGAGAGGAAGGGAGAGATGATAGATAGATAGATTAATAGATAGATAGATAGATAGATAGATAGATAGATAGATAGATGGATAGATAGATAGATGGATAGATAGATAGGTAGATAGATTATAGATAGATAGATGATAGGTAGATAGATGGATAGATGGATAGATAGATAGATAGATAGATGGATGGATAGATAGATAGATAGATAGATAGATAGATAGATAGAGAAACATCCATGATGAGAGAGAATAATGGATCCACTACCTCCTGCACGCCCCCTACTGGGGATCGAGCCCGCAACCCAGGCTGCCGGGGTCCAACCCCAGCAGGTCCAGGGGTTCCCAAAGGCATAGACAGAGTCGGCGAAGAAGGAATGACATGGAGACAGCGTTCAGTTGATCAGCAGCCTAGCCAGGATCTCCAGCCAAGTTCTGGTCTCGATCTCCAGAGAGGTTCTGCTTAGGGAAGGTGAGCAAACATATTAAGAACCGTATGCCATATATGCCAGGTCCCTTGAAACAGCAAGGATGGACCGGCTCCCGGCACCAGGCCTGTGCCCTTGACCGGGGATCAAACCATCCTTGACCTCCTGGTTCCTAGGTCGACGCTCAACCCCTGAGCCACACCGGCCGGGCCATTTAATTCTTATAACAACTGGTTAGCCCCTCTTCTCATAGTTTATGGTTCCCAAAATAGAAAAATCCCTAGGATTATGACTAGATATAGATATAGATATAGATATAGATAGATATAGATGATATAGGTATAGATATAGATATAGATATAGATACAGATATAGGCATAGATATAGATATAGATGTTTTTATTGATTTTAGAGACAGAAGAAGGGGGAGAGAGAGAGAAATCAATGATGGGAGAGAGTCATAGATCGGCTGCCTCCTGCCCGCCCCCTACTGGGGACGGAGGTCATGTGCCCTTGACCGGGAATCGAACCCTGACCTCCTGGTTCATTGGTCGACGCTCAACCACTGAGCCACACCGGCCGGGCAGGTTAACACCCTTTCCCTCATCCTATTTCTCGGGCCGAGTCTCAGTGGCCACTGGTTCTGCTGCTCGAAGGCACCCAGACTTCTCTATGGACGCACCGAGGCCGGCAAAGGACATGTATGAATAGGACCCGTAACACGCATCGACGTCTGTTTTCCAATCCGTCGACGGGCAGAATTCATCAACACGGTGGCGAGAGCCGAACTCAGTGAAGGCTTTTATTTCAATAGTTACCTGAAGTCTGTTTCCGTTACCGCCTTGACGTGCGATCGCCTGGCACCCGGTCGGCCGGGTTTTGAAAAGAAGTAAGGAGATTCAGGCACCAAATCCGAGCATGATGAATGAAGGGTGTCCCGGAACCGGCAGCGCCTCTCCTTTAGAAACACAATAATTATTCCAGCGAAAACACATACACGTCCCTGTCAGCGTGAAGCAAGGAGATTTCTAAGTGTCTGCGGGGACCAAGAATTAATTCAGATACATTTAAATGGAAGGTAATTCATAAGAATAAAGGATGGATGGGGGGGGGGATTTCTCAGTTAAAAAACGGTATAATCTTGCCCGGCCGGCGTGGCTCAGGGGTTGAGCGTCACGTACTGTATACCTGTGACAGGGTCCCCACCCGGCAGGGCTGGGTTTGGGGGATCCCTGGCTCATGGGTGCGACTCACCGTTCTTCCTTCCATCCTCGGAAGAACTCGGGCCCGATAGATGGGCAGGAGGGGTCGAGAGAGAGAGAGAGAGAGAGAGAGAGGAGTCCCTCTCAAGAAAGGTGACTAAACACCTCATTTCCATTCCAGCAAATGTGACTCATCTCAATTCCCGTTGGCGCTATTAAGACCCACTCTTCCGCGGTGCAAGGCTGCTTCTTAATCTCGTTATTTCCCCCCCGAGGAAACCTGTGATGAATATGTCAGAATGCTGTACACTTGGCCACAGTAAGCCTTCCCCATCCTGTGATGAATTATCTCTAGATATAGGGCGTCCCAAAATTCACGCAAGATTTGAATTCTGCGTGAGCATTAACAACAACAACAACAAAAATGAAAGCCCAATTTGACTCGGTTGATTGAATCAGACTCTAATATCTGTTGCCCTTGGATGTCAATCCCTTCGATTGGATAAGCATCACCAAGTACCAATGATGGCCCAGGAGCAGGGACAGTGAAGACCCATGAAGACCGCGGCTTTGCGTCTGTGCCAGCAAAGCCGTGGAGGCCATGGACCCGATGTGCTATTCCATCCATAAACCCTAGACTGTGTCCTTTATGAATCAATAAAAAATTTACAATTTTTAATTATAAACCTGTGTTTTCTACCAAAATTACTTCTTGCGTGGATTTTGGGACACCCTCTATAAAAGCCTAAATGACCGTTTGACCGCCTGACCGTCTGACCGGTCGCTATGACGTGCACTGACCACCAGGGGGCGGACGCTCAACGCAGAAGGTGCCGAGCTGCGGTGACTTGGCAGCTGCGGTTCCGGGTGATGCACCCTGAACTGGAGAGGAGGGACCCCAATTCTGGGGTGCGTCACCCGAGAAACGCCCCCTCTCGCAATCCGGGTCCCCTCGGGGGGTATCGGGGAGCCAGTTTCAGCCTGATCCCTGCAGGCCTGGCCGAGGGACCTTATCTGTGCACGAATCCGTGCACCGGGGCCTCTGCTGGTATATAACTGCCCTCTTCCCTTAGCCGGCGAGCTCTTCTGAGCGTCGGACGGCCTTAGAGTCCAATGAAATGCTTCATGGGCGTTAAGGAGGGACCCAGGACGTAGCTGTTTCTTTATTTCTCTCTTTTTTTAAACCTGTTTTATTTACTTACTTATTTAGTTAGTTATTTAGTTAGTAAGTTATTTAATTAGTTATTATTACTATTTTAATCCTCATCCAAGGATAGTTTTTCCCGTTGATTTTTAGAGAGAGTGGGAGAGAGAGAGGGAGAGACAGAGAGAAACATCGACCTGAGAGAGAACCATCGATGGGTTGCCTCCTGCACGTGCCCCGACTGAGGAGCCTGCAACCGAGGTGCGTGCCCTTGGCCGGAATCGAACCCGGGACCCTTCGTTCTGCAGGCCGACGCTCTACCCACTGGGCCACACCGGCGAGGGTTGGAGTTAGCTTTCTCTTTCCACCTGTTTTTTTTTTTGTTGTTTTGTTTTTAGCCTGAAATTTGTCAGATTGGACTGTTGCTCCATTCAGGTTTAAAATAGTCAGTGGTCCTGGCTGGTGTGGCTCAGTGGATTGAGCAACATTCTGTAGACTGAAGGGTCCCGGGTTCGATTCCACTCAAGGGCACGTGCCCGGGTTGCGGGCTCCATCCCCAGTAGGGGGCGTGCAGGAGGCAGCCGATCCATGATTTTCTCTCATCATGGATGTTTCTCTCTCTCTCATTCTCCCTTCCTCTCTGAAATCAATAAAAATAAATTGAAATAGTCAATGTAAGAAACATTCACAGCTGTGAAGAATTGTGAGTTTATTGGAGCCAAACAATGGCCAAGAAGTAGAACCTCAACAGCTATGACACAAGGCTCCAGAGACTGGCAGTGTTGCACCTGCTTTTATTTATTTACTTATTGGAGGCCCGGTGCACGAAATCTGTGCACTCGGTGGGGTCCCTCAGCCTGGCCTCCGCCCTCTGGCAGCCCGGGAGCCCTCGGGGGATGTCCGACGGATGGCTTAGGCCTGGGGAGCGGGCCTAAGCTGTCAGTCAGACATCCTTAGCTCCGTCGCCGAGTCTTAAGAGGCTCCTGCCACTGCCGCTGCCTTCGCCAGCCGTGAGCTTGGCTTTAGGCTGAGCAGTGCTCCCCCTGGTGGCCAGTGCACGTCATAGCGACTTGTCGACCAGTCGACTGTCTGCCCCCTGGTGGTCAGTGCACGTCATAGCGACTTGTCGACCAGCCGGCTGTCTGCCCCCTGGTGGTCAGTGCACGTCATAGCAACTTGTCGACCAGCCGGCTGTCTGCCCCCTGGTGGTCAGTGCACGTCATAGCGACTTGTCGACCAGCCGACTGCCCCCTGGTGGTCAGTGCACGTCATAGCGACTGGTCGACCCATTCGACTGTCTGCCCCCTGGTGGTCAGTGCACGTCATAGCGCGCGGTTGAGCGGCCTCAACATATCATTAGCATATTACGCTTTGATTGCTTGAATGGACGACCGGACGACTGGACACTTAGCATATTAGGCTTTTATTATATATAATTTTAATGGGTTTTGCTGATTTTATTTTATTTTTTAATATGTTTCTTTATTGATTTCAGAGAGGAAGGGAGAAGGGAGAGAGAGATAGAAACATCAATGATGACAGAGAACCATGGATCGGCTGCCTCCTGCACGTCCCCCACTAGGGGTTGAGCCTGCAACCCAGGCAGGTGCCCTTGACCAGGAATCGAACCCGGGACCCTTCAGTCTGCAGGCCGACACTCTATCCACTGAGCCAAGCTGGCTAGGTCTGGTTTTTGCTGATTTTAAAGACAAGAAGGGAGAGGGAGAGAGAGAGAGAGAAACATCAATGATGACAGAGAACCATGGATCGGCTGCCTCCTCCATGTCCCCCACTAGGGGTTGAGCCTGCAACCCAGGCATGTGCCCTTTACCGTAATCAAACCCGGGACCCTTCAGTCCGCAGGCCGACGCTCTAACCACTGAGCCAAGCCGGCTAGGTCTGTTTTTTTTTGCTGATTTTAATGAGAAGTAGGGAGGGGGAGAGAGAAAGAGAGAAACATCAATGATGAGAGAGAATCACGGATCGGCTGCCTCCTGCATGCCCCCTGCTGGTTGGACATGGAACTCGCAACCCGTGCATGTGTCATTGACCGGGATTCGAACCCAGTGACCTCACCTGGTTCCTAGGTCATCGCTCAGCCACCGGGCATCAGAAATCGGACCGAACTTTTGACTAAAAGCTTCTCTCTTCTCTCCCTGCGTGACGTGAGCTTCTTCCTAGATGTACCTGCCCCAGGTTCTGTGCACTCATCAAACCCCGGTGACATGCCGTCCAGAATAGACGGGGGTGGTAAGTAGAAGGGAGGGTGGGTGCTGAGCAGACGATGAACAGAAACGAGGGTGGATGCACCTCAGGGGCGTCCCTTCTGGGTGGAAACCACACCCCCACTTCTCTCTATTCCCATTCATTCTCCTTGTTTATTTTAGATCCGACAAGTATTTCCTATTGACATGTTTCCCCCTGAACAAATGCAGTGCAGTCTCTCTCTCTGGCATTTTAATTTCCAAGTTAATTTCCTGCCAGGGGTTGAGCATCGATCTATGAACCAGGAGGTCACGGTTCGATTCCCGGTCAAGGGCACACGCCTAATTAAGAGGTGCTTGGGCCTAACTGGTGTGGCTCAGTGGATAGAGCGTCGGCCTGCAGACTGAAGGGTCCCGGGTTCGATTCCCGATCGAGGCCCAACCTGGGCACATGCCCTTGGCCAGAATCGAACCCAGAACCCCTCTGTCCACGGGCTGGTGCCCTATCCACTCAGCCAAACCGGCTGGGGCTGAACCCATTTCAATTTCCCTTTCTCAGCAGGAGTCGTCTCTTTGCAGGAGCTACCACGAGTGATTTGCAACGCTCTGATGGGAGGCAATATTTTATTCATCCTCTCCTGTTTTATGAGAGCCATCAAAACGGGGCAATTAGTCGGATGGAATCGTAAATCCCAAAGACGATCAAATAAAGTCTCTCTGTCTTAAACATCCGACTCGCAGAGACCTTAAAAAAAAAAAAAGGGAAAAAAAAAGTGGCGTGCATTTGCATTTTAAAAGCCGAGGTATTTATAGCTGCTCTAATCAGGACCAGGATCCCCAGAGGCACGGAATTTGAAAATATTCACTCACCCCCGCAATCGGACGGCTCAAACCCAGTGCATTCCAGAGGGGTCCCTGGTGATTCCCGGCTGTCACTCCGTCACAACCGGTTTCAGCCCTGGCTGGTGTGGCTCAGTGGATAGAGCTCCCTCCATCCTGCAGACTGAAGGGTCCCGGGTTCGATTCCCCGTCAAGGGCACAGGCTCGGGTTGCAGGCTTGATCCCCAACCAGTAGGGGGCGTGCAGGAGGCAGCTGATTCATGATTCTCTCTCCTCATGGATGTTTCTCTCTCTCTCCCTCTCTGGAATCAATAAAAATATATTTTATGTTTAAAAAAGCATAAAGAGGGAATTAAGATGAGGTTTAAAAGCAAGGCTGTAAGGGAAAAATATTTCTTGTGAAATCGCTGACAATTATTTCCTGTATTAGATACAGGGTGGGGCTCAGGTAGGTGTAGAGCTGTGAGTACGTGACACACAGAGTTTATCCTTGCATTGTAATTTATGAACTAGAGGCCCAGTGCACAAAATTCGTGCACTGGTAGGATCACTAGCAGCTGCTGGCTGCCGGCTGGGTACTCCCTCCATCCCCACATCTGGCCCCGCCCCCTGGTCGAACTCCCGGACCAACTCCCGGTCAGGGGGACAATTTGCATATGATGCTTTTATTATATAGGATTATAGTAATATTTTCCACATTAGAGGCCCGGTGCATGAAATTCGTGCATAGGGGTGGGGGCTGGGTCCCTCAGCCCAGGCTGAACCCTCTCCAATCTGGGACCCCTGCCGGGATTGGGCCTAAGCCAGTAGCTGGACATTCCTCTTGCAATCCGGGACTGCTGGCTCCTAACTGCTCACCTGCCTGCCTGATGGCCCCTAACCACCTCTGCCTGCCTGATCACCCCTAACCCCTCTCCCTGCCTGATCGCCCCTAACCACCTCTGCCTGCCTGATCACCCCTAACCACTCTGCCTGCCTGATTGCCCCTAACTGCTCCCTTACTAGCCTGATCACCCCTAACCATCTCTGCCTGCCTGATCGCCCCTAACCACCTCTGCCTGCCTGATCACCCCTAACCACCTCTGCCTGCCTGATCGCCCCTAACCACCTCTGCCTGCCTGATCACCCCTAACCAACTCTGCCTGCCTGATCCCCCCTAACCACCTCTGCCTGCCTGATCGCCCCTAACCATCTCTGCCTGCCTGATCACCCCTAACCACCTCTGCCTGCCTGATCGCCCCTAACCACCTCTGCCTGCCTGATCACCCCTAACCACCTCTGCCTGCCTGATCGCCCCTAACCACCTCTGCCTGCCTGATCACCCCTAACCACCTCTGCCTGCCTGATCACCCCTAACCCCTCTGCCTGCCTGATCGCCCCTAACCACCTCTGCCTTCCTGATCACCCCTAACCCCTCTGCCTGCCTGATCGCCCCTAACCACCTCTGCCTTCCTGATCACCCCTAACCACTCTGCCTGCCTGATCACCCCTAACCCCTCTGCCTGCCTGATCGCCCCTAACCACCTCTGCCTTCCTGATCACCCCTAACCACCTCTGCCTGCCTGATCGCCCCTAACCACTCTGCCTGCCTGATCGCCCCTAACCACCTCTGCCTGCCTGATCGCCCCTAACCACTCTGCCTGCCTGATCGCCCCTAACCACTCTGCCTGCCTGATCGCCCCTAACCACCTGTGCCTGCCTGATCGCCCCTAACCACTCTGCCTGCCTGATCCCCCCTAACCACCTCTGCCTGCCTGATCGCCCCTAACCATCTCTGCCTGCCTCATCACCCCTAACCCCTCTGCCTCCCTGATCACCCCTAACCATCTCTGCCTGCCAGCCTGATTGCCCCAACCCCTCTGCCTGCCTGCCTGGTCGCCCCCTAACTGCTCCCCTGCCTTCCTGATCGCCCCTAACCACCTCAGCCTCCGCCACCGTGGCTTTGTCTGGAAGGATGTCCGGAATGACGTCCGGAAGGCCGTTTGGCTGTCTGGTCTAATTAGTATAGATCCCAACCTTTTATTAGTATAGATCCCAACCTTTTATTAGTACAGATCCCAACCACGGCAAACCTATTTTGCCCCACCGTGCACGTACATAAGGTACCTGTGCAAATGCGAGCCTTCGGACGTCTGTGCGTAAAATCAGTGCGGGTCCTCCACAGAGGGAAGACGCGTCTTTCGCGCCATCAGTGACTTCTCTAAGGTCTCCAAATCGGCATGCATCCATTCATACGTCCTAACTGCTCCTAACTGCCCCCCGCCCACCCCGCCCACCCCGCCCACCCCGCCGGGATGTTATAAAATAATCTCTCCTTTAATGCCGTCTGAGAGACCCACTCTAAGCAGATGTCGTTTACCTGGGATCGGGGAAACGTCGATTCAAGCTGTGGCTGCCAGCGGGCTCAGGTAGAGACTGGGTGCCTCCCAGAGGTCCTGCCCCGGAGGCACCACGACACTTCCAGGATGGGGCACAGAGGACAGTGTATGCACCGCCTGATTATCCATGAGCCATTCCCCGCTACCCCGACACACACCCCCTGCATCCTCTGAGACCACATTCTGAGAAACCCACTTGGAAATTGTAGCTGTTAGGGTTTGGCCAGCGACCCGGGCTGTGGAAGGGTTCCCCTGTGAGGCTGTCGGACCGGACCGAGGACGCAGGCCAGAAAACCCAGGTGTGTTTGGAATAACAGAGCGCTTAAAGCAACAAGAAACCTTTAGAAAAATAAAAATAAAAAATAATACTGTTGAGCTCTAGTTGGTTTGGCTCAGTGGATTGGGCGTCGGCCCGTGGACTGAAGGGTCCCGGGTTTGATTCCGGTCCAGGGCACGCAGGTACCTTGGTTTCAGGCTTCTCCTCCCCATCCCAGGCCCCGGTCGGGGCGCGTGCAGGAGGCAACCCATCGATGTGTTTCTCTCTGTCTTCCCCTCTTTCTTCCACTCTCTCTAAAAAACAATGGAAAAATATCCTCGAGGGAGGATGCAAAAGTAATCATCTATGCTAATAAAAGGGTAATATGCTAATGAGACCGGACGTCTTCCGGACATCCTTCCGGTCGTCCTTCCGGGCAAAACCATGGTGGTGGGGTCTGAGCAGAGGTGGTTAGAGGTGATCAGGCCGGCAGGGGGGGCCGTTAGGGGGCGATCAGGCTGGTAGGGGGGGCAGTTAGGGGTGATCAGGTTGGTAGGGGGGACAGTTAGGGGGTGATCAGGCCAGCGGGGGGGGGCAGTTAGGGGGCGATCAGGTCGGCAGGCAGGTGAGCGGTTAGGAGCAGGGATCGGGCCTAAACCGGCAGTCGGACATCCCCCGGGGGTCCCAGATTCGAGAGAGTGCAGGCCGGGCTGAAGACCCTCACACCTCCCCCTTGCACGAATTTCGTGCACCGGGCCTTTAGTAATAAAATAAATTCTTTAAAATACATTGTTGAAAGTATTACATATGTCCCCCTTTTTCCCCCATCGACACCCTCCAACCACCAGCACCTCCCAGATATTCACCATCCTATTGTCTGTGTCCATGGGTGATAGGTACAAGGTCGTGGTTGATTATGTCCCACCCATCCACCCACCTACCCACCCTCCCTCTCATGCCTTCCCTCCGAGATTCTGCACTCTGTCTCATAATTCAACAACAAGAAGCATTTTCACATCCCTGGCTGGTGTGGCACAGCAGATAGAGCATCGGCCTGGGGACTGAAGGGTCCCGGGTTCGATTCCGGCCAAGGGCACATGCCCGGGTTGTGGGCTCGATCCCCAGTAGGGGGCGTGCAGGAGGCGGCCGGTCCATGATTCTCTCTCCTCAGTGATGTTTCTCTCTCTCCCTCTCCCTTCCTCTCTGAAATCACTTTTTTTTAAAAAAGCAAGAATTCAGGCAAGAGTTAGTTATCATATTTCCAGAAATGCAGGATGCAGAAGAGACATGGAAATCCACGGGCCCCTTGAGCGTTCATAGTTTATTTGGGGCTGAGAATCATAATCAACGTCTTATTAAGAGCCGAGACCAGAACCGATAACATGTACCAATTTTGCAGCATGATCCCGAGAGAGGGGGAAAAAAAAATAATCAAATCCGTGTCAGGTAAATGATCTCATTTGTACCGATCAGGATCAAGAGCGGGGCAAGTGGACCTAATGGATGGACAGGATGGAAATGATGTGCGTTATGCGCCGTGAGGATAGATTTAGGTGGGGTTTTTTTTTTTTCAGGGAAGGCAGCTCGGGGTGCATCCCTCCCCCCAATTAATCCGAACGCTACACACCTGACATTTGTCTAATCAAGGAAACATCGTCTCAGGGTGGCAACCAGAAATGCCTTATCTCCTGACCTAAAGACCTCATCACCGCCCGGCGCCTGCCTGCTGGCGTGAAGTTAATCAAAGTGAGAAATCTGTGGCCTCCCGACGATGCATGGTGCACGCCCGACGTCTCATTTCTCAGGGACCAATTTCATGGACGTCTATTTCCTGGCGTAGAGTTTCCGGTGGGACAGTGCTTTTGCCTTCCTTGTGAGCACCCTTCGTGTCACGCCCACCCTCCCGGACAGATTTTGGTGTTTCTGACCCCAAAGATATCACTCAGAGAAGGCGGGGGGGGGGGGTAGTGGGGGTGGGGGATGCAAATGGTAGAAGGTAAAAGTGAAATGCAATTTCATGCAACCTAGACCCGCATTTTTTAGCCTCGTTTCTCTCTTTTTTATTGATTTTAGAGAGAGAGGAAGGGGGAGGGAGAGAGACGTACAACTGTACTAATAAAAGAGCAACATGCTAATTGGACCAGACAGACCGGATGTCCTTCCGGACGTCCTTCCAGACAAAGCCACGGTGGTGGGGGCCAAGGAAGAGGAGGTTAGGGGCGATCAGGCCAGCAGGGGCGAGCACTTAGGGGCGATCAGGCCAGCAGGGGAGAGCACTTAGGGGTGATCAGGCAGGGGAGCAGATAGGGGGCGATCAGACTGGCAGGGGAGCAGTTAGGGGCGATCAGGCCTGCAGCGGAGCAGTTAGGGGCAATCAGGCCAGCAGGGGAGAGCAGTTAGGGGCGATCAGGCCGGCAGGGGAGGGCAGTTAGGGACAATCAGGCCAGCAGGGGAGGGCAGTTAGGGGCGACCAGGCCGGCAGGGGAGGGCAGTTCGGGGCGATCAGGCCGGCAGGGGAGGGCAGTTAGGGGCAATCAGGCCAGCAGGGGAGGGCAGTTAGGGGCGACCAGGCCGGCAGGGGAGGGCAGTTAGGGGCGATCAGGCCAGCAGGGGCGAGCACTTAGGGGCGATCAGACTGGCAGGGGAGCAGATAGGGGGGATCAGACTGGCAGGGGAGCAGTTAGGGGGCGATCAGACTGGCAGGGGAGCAGTTAGGGGCAATCAGGCCGGCAGGGGAGGGCAGTTAGGGGCGATCAGGCCAGCAGAGGAGCAGTTAGGGGCGATCAGGCCAGCAGGGGGGAGCAGTTAGGGGGCGATCAGACTGGCAGGGGAGCAGATAGGGGCGATCAGACTGGCAGGAGAGCACTTAGGGGCGATCAGGTCGGCAGGGGAGGGCAGTTAGGGGCGATCAGGCCAGCAGGGGGGAGCAGTTAGGGGCGATCAGGCAAGGGAGCAGTTAGGGGCGATCAGGCCGGCAGGGGAGAGCAGTTAGGGGCGATCAGGCCAGCAGGGGGGAGCAGTTAGGGGCGATCAGGCAGGGGAGCAGTTAGGGGCGATCAGGCCGGCAGGAGAGCACTTAGGGGCGAACAGGCAGGGGAGCAGATAGGGGCGATCAGGCCGGCAGGGGAGAGCAGTTAGGGGCAATCAGGCCAGCAGGGGGGAGCAGTTAGGGGCGATCAGGCAGGGGAGCAGTTAGGGGCGATCAGACCGGCAGGAGAGCACTTAGGGGCGAACAGGCAGGGGAGCAGATAGGGGCGATCAGGCCGGCAGGAGAGAGCAGTTAGGGGCAATCAGGCCGGCAGGAGAGCAGTTAGGGGCAATCAGGCCAGCAGGAGAGCACTTAGGGGCGATCAGGCAGGGGAGCAGATAGGGGCAATCAGGCTGGCAGGGGAGAGCAGTTAGGGGGTGATCAGGCAGGCAGGGGAGGGCAGTTAGGGGGCGATCAGACTGGCAGGGGAGGGCAGTTGTGGGCGATCAGGCCAGCAGGGGAGCAGCAGGGATCAGGCCTAAACCGTCAGCTGGACGCCCCCTGAGGTGTCCCTGATTGGAGAGGGTGCAGGCCAGACTGAAGGACCCCCCACCCCCGTGCATGAATTTTATGCACCGGGCCTCTAATCAATGATAAGAATCATGGATCGGCCACCTCCTGCACACCCTGTACTGGGGATGGAGCCCAAAACCCGGGCATGTGCCCTGACCGGGAATCAAACCGTGACCTCCTGGTTCATAGGTCAATGCTCAACCACTGAGCCACACCAGCCCGCCATGACCTGAGATTTTTAGGAATTGTGTATTAGTTTTGACTGGCAGTCTGTATCTTAGGTACCCATGCACATTATTGAATTTATGGGTTTTTCATGAATTCCAGAATTTTTAATGCAATTTAAAATGACAGGAGTAGGAATCACCACACATTTGCATAGGAATCACAGTCATTGTCAGAACATATTTTTGTAGCGTTTTTGCTTGATACGTGTTTTCTGAGAGAGCAGAAAAGTAATAAGTAAAAATAAAAGAACAACAACCTTAGATGTTTAAGTAATCATGATAAGGGGGAAAAAAACTTTAAATGCTAAATTTTCTTGTTTTCTTGAGTATATAAACTTATGAAATATGATAAATGCAACTCACATCTTATCCTTTTGACAAACGTAGACATATATATAGTCCATGTATTTTATCTATCTTGCTCCTTGTACTTATATAGCTATATGCCCATATATAGACATCAATAATGCATATAAATATGTACAATTTGGTGTCTCTATATGTGTATGTGTAAACAGATTTTTCCATATTCTACACACAGACATATACTCTTCATTTCATCTCCTTCAGTGTCCTCACCACTTACAGAAATGATGCAGTTATTCTAAAATGTTCTCAATATTTAATTTAAATGGGCCAAAAAAAGGAGATTATTTAAACAGAAAAGGATTAACTCAATCATTTAAGCAGAAAATGCTCTAAAGCCATCCAAAAATAACTTTCCTTGTCTCCTGTTCAGTTGTATTTTAAAATAAAAGTTTGCCCAGACAGTGTAGCTCACTGGTTGGATGTTGATCTATGAAGCAGGAGGTCAGGGTTCGATTCCCAGTCAAGGGCACATGCCCGGGTTGTCGGCTCCATCCCCAGTAGGGGCGTGTAGGAGGCAGCTGATCCATGATTCTATCTCATCATGGATGTTTTTTTTTCTCTCTTTCTCTGAAATCAAGATAGATAGATAGATGTAGATATAGGTATAGATGAGATAGAGATAGATAGAGATATACTACTATATATAAATATATAGATATAGATGTAGATATAGATTAGATACAGATACAGATATAGATATATTGATATAGATATAGATACATTAGTAGAAATAAATATATAGATTTAGACATATATTAGATATAGATATACTAGTAGATATAGATATAGATAGATATACATATAGGTATAGGTATATAGATAGAGGTAGAGTAGAGATAGAGATAGAGATATACTAGTAGATATAGATATATAGGTATAGATATAGATATAGATATAGATATATAGATATATAAGAGATAGGGATAGAGATAGAGGTATAGATATAGACATAGATATAGATATAGATATAGATGATATAGATATAGATATAGATATATGAGATAGAGATAGAGATAGAGATAGAGATAGAGATAGAGATAGAGATAGAGATAGAGATAGAGGTATAGATATAGACATAGACATAGATATAGATATAGATATAGATATAGATGATATAGATATATAAGAGATAGGGATAGAGATAGAGGTATAGATATAGACATAGATATAGACATAAACATAGATATAGATATAGATGATATAGATATATAAGAGATAGGGATAGAGATAGAGGTATAGATATAGACATAGATATAGACATAAACATAGATATAGATATAGATATAGATATAGATATAGATATAGATATAGACATAGACATAGACATAGACATAGATATAGATATAGATATAGATATAGATATAGACATAGACATAGACATAGACATAGACATAGATATAGATATAGATATAGACATAGATATAGACATAAACATAGATATAGATATAGATATAGATATAGATATAGATATAGATATAGACATAGACATAGACATAGACATAGACATAGACATAGACATAGATATAGATATAGATATAGATATAGATATAGACATAGACATAGACATAGACATAGATATAGATATAGATATAGATATAGACATAAACATAGATATAGATATAGATATAGATATAGATATAGACATAGATATAGACATAAACATAGATATAGATATAGATATAGATATAGACATAAACATAGATATAGATATAGATATAGATATAGACATAGATATAGACATAAACATAGATATAGATATAGATATAGATATAGATATAGATATAGATATAGACATAGACATAGACATAGATATAGATATAGATATAGATATAGACATAAACATAGATATAGATATAGATATAGATATAGATATAGACATAGATATAGACATAAACATAGATATAGATATAGATATAGATATAGATATAGATATAGACATAGACATAGACATAGACATAGATATAGATATAGATATAGATATAGATATAGACATAAACATAGATATAGATATAGATATAGACATAAACATAGATATAGATATAGATATAGATGATATAGATATAGATATAGATATAGATATAGATATAGGGGGTGTGCAGGAGGCAGTCGCTAATATGCAAATAGTCCTCTCCCTTCCTCTCTGAAATCCATAAAACATATCTATATATTCTTTAAAAAGCCAATTTTATATGTTTCAATGTAGAAGTTTTTCAACACATTTGTTCTCTTGTTTATTGTCAACCTTTACAGCAATTACCTCAGGGCGTCATTTCCACGCACTTAGAATAAAAAGACACCCAGGGAAAAGACAGCAAGAATGCCAATAACTGCCGGAACCGGTGTGGCTCAGTGGGTAGAGCGTCGGCCTGCGGACTGAAAGGTCCCGGGTTCGATTCCGGTCAAGGGCATGTGCCTGGGTTGCGGGCACATCCCCAGTAGGGAGTGTGCAGGAGGCAGCTGATCGATGTTTCTCTCTCATCGATGTTTCTAACTCTCTATCTCTCTCCCTTCCTCTCTGTGAAAAATCAATAAAATATATTTAAAAAAAATAAAAATAAAAAAAAGAATGCCAATAACTGAAACACCAGGCATCTCGTTTTCTCACTCCTTGTTTGGTTTTCCCTGTATTAGGACAATTGAAAGAGATTAAATTACCAAAAGGAGAAAAAATATAAAAGGACTCGTCAGTTTCTTTTAAATCCATCGGATCCAGTGTGTCCATTAGGGTCGCCGTTTCCTTGTGAAATTTTTGTCTGGAAGATCTATCCAGAGAAGTCAGCGGGGTGTCGAGGGCCCCTGATATGACTGTATTGCTGTCGACCTCTCCGTTAAAGTCTTCTAGAAGCTTTTCTATTTTTACTAGAGGCCCGGTGCACGAATTCGTGCACCAGCGGGGGTCCCTCGGCCTGGCCTGCGGGATTGGGCCGGAACCGGCTCTCCAACATCCCCCGAGGGGTCCTGGATTGCGAGAGGGCGCAGGCCAGGCCGAGGGACTCCACTGGTGCACGATCGGGGCCACAGGAGGGCTCCAGGGCGTGTCCAGGCCGTCTCGCTCAGTCCCGATCAGCCGGACCCCAGCAGCAAGCTAACCTACCGGAAGGAGCGTCTGCCCCCTGGTGGTCAGTGCACGTCATAGCGAGCGGTTGAGCGGCCTTCGCATACCATTAGCATATTACGCTCTGATTGGTTGAACGGCCAACCAGTCGACGGGACACTTAGCATATTAGGCTTTTATGATATAGGATTCAGGTGCTCCTATGTTGGGTGCATATATGTTTACCAGGGTCACATCCTCTGGTTGGATCGATCCCTTTAGTATTACGTAGAGACCTTTGTTACCTCTTGTGATGGCCTTCATTTTAAGGTCTATTTTGTCAGATATGAGTGTGGCTATTCCAGCTTTTTTTTTTCTTCTTTTCCATGTTCATGGAACATTTTTTTTTTCTATCCCTTCACTCTCATCCTGTGTGTGTCTTTCGTTCTGAGGTGGGTCTCTTGGAGACAGCTGCCGGGAGCCAGTCCATCCTTGCTGTTTCAAGGGACCTGGCATATATGGCATACTGTTCTTAATATGTTTGCTCACCTTCTTAGCGCTGTGTTTTAACCAAGGTCACCTCTCTGAGAAAGGTTGTTTCCCCAGGTAGGGATTTCCCCCTGAAGTTAGGGAGGGAATAAAACCCCTCAACTAAGTGCCAGGCGGGTAATTAATCACTTTAACTATGAACAATCATGCTTAAGCTACATAATCTTTACTCCCTGGAATGGAGATAAGAAACGCCCTAACCTTTGGAATAGAGATTGATAGGATTGAATCAACTGGTATAAATACAGATGTAACAAGACAGAATGAGACAGAACTTAGGAGACAGACCTAGGCACAGAACCTACACAGAACATTCTCTAGAGACAGAAGAACTTCGCTGGAGAGAACATGGCAAAAGATCCTGGACTGAACCTGACTACAGAAATTGGCAAGAGAACCTGACTAGAACCTGGAGACTGAACCGGGCTGGAGAACCTAGCGAGGGAACATGGCTACAGAACCTGGCTGGAGAACCTGGAGAGCCTAGCAAGAGAACATGGACACAGAACTTGGCTGGAGATCCTAAGCAGAACCTCTCTGGAGATCCAGACCAGAACTTGGCTGGAGATCCTGGCTAGGCTGCTGATCAACTGAATGCTGTCTCCGTGTCATTCCTTCTTCGCCGACTCCGTCCACACCGTTGGGGACCCCTGGACCTGCTGGGGTTGGACCCCGGCAGACAGCATACAGTTGGGTCATGTTTTGGGGTCCATTCAGCTCCCCTATGCCTTGTGATTGGAGCAGCGGTTCTCAACCTGTGGGTCGCGACCCCGTTTTGGGGTCGAACAACCCTTTCACAGGGGTCGCCTAAGACCATCAGAAAACACATATAAAATTACATATTGTTTTTGTGATTGATCGCTATGCTTTAATTATGTTCAATTTATAGCACTGAAAATCCATCCTGCAGATCAGATATTTCCATGACGATTCATAACAGCAGCAACATGACAGCGATGAAGTAGCCACGAAAATAATTTTATGGTTGGGGGTCCCCACAGCATGAGGAGCTGTATTCAGGGGTCGCGGCGTTAGGAAGGTTGAGAACCACTGGATTGGAGCGTTTAATCCATTTCCATTTAGGGGTATTATTGACTAGAGGCCCGGTGCACGTATTCATGCACCGGTGGGGTCCCTCGGCCTGGCCTGCGGGATCGGGCCGAAACCAGCTCTCTGACATCCCCCGAGGGGTCCCGGATTGCGGAATCGGACTCCCTCCTCTCTTGTTCCGGGTGCATCACCGAGAACCGCAGCTGCCAAGTCACCGTAGCTCCTGCATTGAGCGCCCGCCCCCCGGTGGTCAGTGCACGTCATAGCTACCGGTCGGACGGTCACTTAGGCTTTTATATAGCTAGACTAGAGGCCCGGTGCACAAATTTGTGCACGGGTGGGGTCTGACCAGCCCACCAGGATCAGGGCGACGGGAACAATTTGCATATTAGCCTTTTCTGATATAGGATAGGTACTTACTTAATAGCCATTTTAATTCTGTGTGGCTAGGTTTCTCTCTGTGTGTCTAATTCTCATTACAGCAGTGCCTTTCAGCATTTCTTGTAACGCTGGCTTTTTGGCGGCGAACTCCTTTAGCTGTTTGTGTGTGTGTGTGTGTGTGTCTGGAAAGCTGGCTTTGATTCTGCGTTATTGCTGGAAGGTTGAGAGAGTTGGGGAGCTCTGATGGAGTTCATTGTTGAGACGGTTCTTTCCGGGACCACATAGGAAGCTCTAAGCCAGGGGCTCAATTGTGGGAGACGGGGCAAATGAGCCAGGACAGGGTCTCCTTTGTTCATTAACTGGACCAGCAAGGAACGGTTCCGGGAGAACGGGAGGTAAAAAAATGTAATCTGGGAGGAAGCATTTGCTAATAGACAGGGGGACACGTTGAAATGGGCTGTTTTGTCATTAAGTGAGTTTGGCTTGTTGGAGCAGAGAGAGCTAACTTCCCGGGTAGCTCGACCTCCAAAAGGGATGCGTGAGCCCCACACCAGGAAAGAATTATTCGAAATGTTCACACTTCGTAAACGGGTGAAAATGTCGTTGCTGATACTTTCATAGATGGTGGCGATATTATATGACACTAGAGGCCCGGTGCACGAATTTGTGCACAGGTGGGGCTTAACTGGCTCACCCAGACCGGGGCCAATCGGGGGTGGGGCTGGCTAGGGGGGCGCCTGTGGGTGGTTGACCGGCTGGCCATGCCCCTGATCGGGGTGGGGGTGGGGGCAACCGGGGGCAGGACCAGCCAGGGGTAGGGGCCTCAGCCGGCCAGGGGAGGAGCAGTGGGCGGTTGGCCATCATTTTTGCTAAGTTTTATCGAATCAACCTGTCACCTCCTGGCTCATAGGTCGACCCTCAATCCCTGAGCCACAACGGCCGGGCCGTGCAATTATCTCGTCCGTTTTGGGCCTGGTTGAATTACCTCACCCTGACACGACCTCTCCCCCGGAAGATTCTATTTTAAAAATTTATTTAAAGAAAGTTGTGCCTGTAAACAATCTTTATTATTCGTTGTGTGTCTATCATTCTTACGGGATGAATTTTAGCCATATCCCATCTGCAGCTCAGTGTTTTTCAACACACAGTTCATTTAGAAATGTTTAGAGCGAATAGATACATTTCATTTAACTATGTTGATAGCAAATAAACACACACATTTCACTTAAAAATGTTTAGCCCTGACCGGTTTGGCTCAGTGGGTAGAGCGTCAGCCTGCGGACTCAAGGGTCCCGGGTTAAATTCCAGTCAAGGGCATGTACCTTGGTTGCAGAGAGGAAGGGAGAGGGATAGAGAGTTGGAAACATCGATGAAAGAGAAACATCGATCAGCTGCCTCCTGTCCGACTGCTGGGTTGAGAGCGGGCCTAAGCCGTCAGTCGGACATCCCCCGAGGGCTCCCGGACTGGGAGATGGTACAGGCTGGGCTGAGGGACACCCCCCCTCCATTGCACGAATTTCATGCACTGGGCCTCTAGTAAAACTATATTTTTAATTAAAAAAAATCCCTAATCGGTTTGGCTCAGTGGATAGAGCGTTGGCCTGCGGACTCAAGGGTCCCGGGTTCGATTCCGGTCAAGGGCATGGACCTTGGTTGCGGGCACATCCCCAGTGGGGGGCGTGCAGGAGGCAGCTGATTGATGTTTCTCTCTCATTGATGTTTCCAACTCTCTATCCCTCTCCCTTCCTCTCTGCAAAAAATCAATAAAATATATATTTTTTCAAAATGTTTATAGTGAATAAATACAAGACATGGAATTTCCCTTCCCTCCCCCTTAAATTTGCCTGTAGGGCTGGAATCTTGGAAACCAATATCAGTTAATTTAATTTAATTTTTTTATTTTATTTTATTTTATTTTTTTATATTTTATTGATTTTTTACAGAGAGGAAGGGAGAGAGATAGAGAGTTAGAAACCTCGATGATAGAGAAACATCGATCAGCTGCCTCCTGCACATCTCCTACTGGGGATATGCCTGCAACCCAGGTACATGCCCTTGACTGGAATCGAACCCGGGACCTTTCAGTCCGCAGGCCGATGCTCTATCCACTGAGCCAAACCGGTTTCGGCATAATTTTATTTTTTCAACTCCTTCTCAGAACACAGAAGGCGTCCTCGGTCTTACAATCATCCTATATAATAAAAGGCCAATATGCAAATTGACCGAATGGCATAACGACCGGTTGCTGTGATGTGCACTGACCACCAGGGGGCAGATGCTCATTGCAGGAGCTGCCCGCCTGGTGGTCCGTGCGCTCCCACAGGGGGAGCACTGCTCAGCCACAAGCTAGGTTAACGGCTGCCAGTGCAGCGAGGGTGGCGGGAGCCTCCCCGCCTCCATGGCAGTCGGACATCCCCCAAGGGCTCCCGGACTGTGAGAGGGCGCAGGCCGGGCGGAGGGCCACCCCGCCCAGTGCACGAATTTCGTGCACCGGGCCTCTAGTCCTTTACAAAAGGGAAAACAACCTTCACATCTTTGATGCCAGGGAGGCCCTATGTTGACCCAGCACACGGCGAATATCTGTCCTGGGCCTAGCTAAATCGATGACCTTGGCCAAGTCCTTCTGCCCCTCACCGCCTCATTTTCCCGGGTCTCGGTGGCTGCTTTTAGCACAATGCAGCTACGCGTCTTGCAAAAAAATAAAAATAATAAAAAAATGGGGGAGGGGTTGGAAACAAACCTATTGGGTCCGGGGAGAGAGTATTTATTTCAGCAGCAAAAGGCAGCGGAGCGTGACGAGGCCGCCGCCCTGTGAGCGTTTCATTATCTGGGCTCGCCAGGCGGCCCCGGGTGCCTGTCAATTACAGACACGGGGGAAGTTAATGAAGCCGCACTCGTGCGACTCTCGGACTTAATTATGACGGCGGAATGTTCCTGCGACGCGTAGTTAACCCAGTGGGTTCCTCAGGTTGACTTTCAACACATGTGTGTTTTATTTTTAAATATATTTTTATGGATTTCAGAGAGGAAGGGAGAGGGGGAAAGAGATAGAAACATCCGTGATGAGAGAGAATGATGGATTGGCCGCCTCCTGCACGCCCCCTCCTGGGGATGGAGCCCGCAACCCGGGCGTGTGCCCTTGAGTGGGAATCGAACCCGGGACCCTTCAATCTGCCGGCCGAGGCTCTATCTGATGAGCCGAACCGGCCAGGCCTTAAATATGTTTTGTTAGTTTTTGTAGAAAGAGATGAAGGGAGATGATAGATGATAGAAAGATATAGATAGATAGATAGATAGATAGATAGATAGATAGATAGATGATAGATAGATAGATGATATATAGATAAATAGATTGATGGATGATAGATAGATAGATATAGATAGATATAGATTATAAATGATAGAGAGATAGATCGATCGACAGACAGATAGATAGATAGATAGGTTAGATAGATAGATGATAGATAGATAGACAGGTATAAAGAAAGATAGATAGATGATAGATAGATAGAGATGTAGATAGATATAGATAGATTATAAATGATAGAGAGATAGATAGATAGACAGATAGATAAATAGGTAGAGAGATAGATGATAGATAGAATAGATAGATAAATAGATAGATAAATAGAGATATAGTTAGATATGGATAGATTATAAATGATAGATAGATAGACAGACAGATAAATAGATAGATAGATAGATGATAGATAGATAGATATAGATGATAAATGATAGAAAAGATAGATAAATAGATAGATAATAGAGATAGAGATAGAAATAGAGAGACAGAGACATGGAGATAGAGATAGAGACAGAGATAGAGATAGAAACATAAATGTGAGAGAGAAACATTCATTGGTTGCCCGCCTGGGCATCAAGCCCACCAGTTAAGCATGTTCTATGACTGGGACTCGAACCCCATACCTTTGGGTGTGTGAGACAGCACTCCAACCTACTGAGCCCCCGGGTCAGGGAGTCTCCATAAACATGCAGAATTCTTTCTTTCTTTTTTTTTAAAAAATATACATTTTTGTTGACTTCAGAGAGGAAGGGACAGGCAGAGAGAGAGAGAGAAACATCCATGATGAGAGAGAACCATGGACCGGCCGCCTCCTGCACGCCCCGCTACTGGGGATCGAACCCGCAACCCGGGCCTGTGCCCTTGACCGGGAATCGAACCCGGGACCCTTCAGTCTGCAGGCCGACGCTCTATCCACTGAGCCACACCAGCTCATGCAAAACGTAGGCTTCTTCAGACACGTATATGCCCAGGGTATACGTATCACCGTGCCCGATACAATGCAAATACTGAGACGTGTGTAACATTTTGACTCAGAGTGGGCGGTGGGTATATATATATATATATATATATATATATATATATATATGTATATATATATATATATATGTATATATATATATATATATATTACGTCTGGAAAAATGAAGAGAGGAAAGCAAAAAAATAAATGTTAAAGAAGGAAAGATTAAATATGCAAAAAAATGCAGTGCGTCTCTATTCCATCACGGCCTTTGTAGATAAGACGTTTGAGCTATTAAATAAAAAAAATAAAGGAACAAGATGGGAAGTTTATGACGGATCGGACCGCCTCAGCCCTGGAGGGCAGAGAAAGTCATTTCTGCATATCTGCAGGCCTTCTCCCCGAAATATCATTTTATTAACCTTTTTTTTTTTTCTTTTTCCGAAGCTAAGAATTTTGACGAGACGTGTATTTTGACTTGGGGCATGACATTAAGAAGAAAAAAAAAAGAAAAAGAAAAAGGAAAAAAAAAGGTCAGGCTCTCCACTCCCATCCAAGGTTTTCGAGAGTCTATAAAAATATAGAATATTTATTTCCGCCTCGGAGCATCGATCGCCTGGCGGAGTGCGGAAATATGGGATATTTTCCCACTCATTTGTGAATGTTTCCCCACAGAGTGTAGAATTAGCTACTGAAATCTGGTGCTCGGAGATTTAAATATTGAAAGATAATTTAACATTCCTTTTTAAAAATATTTTTATTGATTGCAGAGAGGAAGGGAGAGGGGAGAAACATCCATGATGAGAGAGAAGGAGGCAGCCGATCCATGATTCTCTCTCATCAATGATGTTTCTCTCCCCCTCCCTTCCTCTCTGAAATCAATAAAAATATAATAAAAGAAGAAATAAAAGAGAGGACATTGGACACTATTTCTCAGTATAACTCAAGTTCAGCGAAGTGTGAGATATATCTCCTAACTTCCAAAAATGGGCTAGGAATGGATCATTTGTGGAAATGACGTTACTACCCCCGCTGAGAAATTAAACTCATTATTAGGCGACTTTGGCATCGTCCGTAATGAAATATGAACGAGGGCGGGAGGAATGCATGTGTTCCTGTCAGTGGTGCTGAGCACGCTGGCTGCTGACACCAGAAAGGCACGTCATGCACATATTTTTCTTTAAATCCTCCTCTTTTGGAGTTTTTAGAAAAATATGTTTTTATTGATTTGGGAGAGTAAGGGAAGCTCTCCCCTCTACCTCACATGGAATCTGTTTCTGTCTTACACACACACACACACAGACACATAGACACACACAGACAGACACACACAGACACACACAGACACACACAGACACACAGACACACACAGAGACACACAGAGACACACAGACACACACAGACAGACACACACAGACACACACACAGACAGACACACACAGACACACAGACACACACACACACAGACACACACAGAGACACACACACACACAGAGACACACACAGAGACACACACACAGACACAGACAGACAAACACACACAGACACAGACACACACAGGCACAGACACACAGAGACACACAGAGACACAGAGACACACACGGACACAGACACAGACACACACACACACAGACACACACAGAGACACACACACAGACACACACACAGACACAGACAGACACACACAGAGACACACACACAGACACACACACAGACACACACACAGACACAGACAGACAAACACACACAGACACAGACACACACAGGCACAGACACACAGAGACACACAGACACACAGAGACACACACAGACAGACACACACAGAGACACACAGAGACACAGACACAGACACACACAGACACACACAGACACACACAGACACACAGACAGACACACAGACAGACACAGAGACAGACAGACACACACACAGACACACAGACACATGCTCACACATGGAAGCTCATGCACATTCTCACACACACATGCTCACACAATGCTTGTGCACATATAGCCACACATATGACCACACACATGTGCAAAGTAGCACACATGCTCTCACACATGAGTGCATGCTTGCATTGCTCACACAAACACACGCACAAGCCCACACATAGCCTCATGCATACATGGTCCCACACATGCACTCAAACACATGCTCACACATTCACACTCACATGAATGCTCACAACACTGCATGCACACACATTTGCACATGTGATACCACCTCCTTCACACATGTTCATGAACATGCCCTGTGCACATATATGCTCACACATGCTCACATGCACGGTCATGCATACACACTCCCAACACATGCTCCCACATGCATGGTCCCACACACTTCATTGGAGTTTGGTTTTCTGGCTGAAAAATACACCATTGGGAAAAAATCTTTATTAAATAGAGTTGCTCACGTGGACGCCTCCCTTTCCAATTCGGTTCTATTGGTCACGCTGTCAGGACGTCTGTCCTTCCATCCGGGACATTCCAGAACAAGTGGAGCGTGATCCCCCCGGGGCCCAATGGGAAAGCTCAATCTCCTTTATCAATAACCAAACGAACCCGATCTGTCCCCGGACGCAGGCCGCGAGAGCTGGCCCGCGTATAAAATCATGTCACCGGAAATAAAACTGGCAGAAGGGGGACGAGGGAACAAGACAGGACGTTAATTAAAGTACCTGCCGTGGGTGGCGTGCACAACCGCCTGTCACGATGAATTTCCCAGGGACGGACAAAGAGGGCACGGCAGATATCAAACAGGCAACGGGAGGTTTTGCAGAATTTACCTCGAAACAACTCCGCACACAATAAAAAAGAATGTTACACAAACATAGGAAGTTATGAAGTCAGCCCAGCCCGCATGCCTCTCTCTCTCCCTTCCTCTCCGACAGCAATAAAAATATATTTTAAAAAAGATAAATAGAATCGCCTGCACGCCCCTCCCCCCCCCCCCCGACTGGGGATGGAGCCCGCCACCCGGGCCTGTGCCCTGATGGGGAATCGAACCCGGGACCCTTCAGTCCGCAGGCCGAGGCTCTACCCACTGAGCCACACCGGCCAGGGCTCAATTCATTTTAAAAGCAAAGCAAAAAAAAAAAAAAAAAAAACCCAGCATGTCATCCAGCAAAATGTATTCATTTATCCCCAGATGATGAGGAATAACTTACTGCCTACAGTGGGTAACTCCTTAATGACAACCGAATGGAAACAATAGCCTCACGCATCGATTTTTTTTTTCGGCCTCAGGAGACATCAAACATATTAAATATCCAGCCAGGTAGCCCTCTGAAATGCAATTGAAATGTGATTCATTGGCGTCGTGTCTTATTCACAGGAAGTTGCTTAAAAATGCATCTGATGGCCCTACTTTCCATCCAAACCACTGAGCCACACCGGCTGCTCCCTCTTTTAATTATTTAATGACTAGAGGCCCCGGTGCACGAAATCCGTGCACGGGTAGGGTCGGTCCCTGGGCCTGCCTGGCCGGCGATCAGGGCCGATCTGTGGGGCGACGGGCGGGGCGATCGGGGGGCCCCAGCTGGCACCCGCTTTGGCTGGCCTGGGGCCTGCAGACTGGGGGCAGCTCCTGCATTGAGCGTCCGCCCCCTGGTGGTCAGTGCATGTCATAGCGACCGGTTGTTGCGCCCTTTGGTCAATTTGCATATTAGGCTTTTATTCTATAGGATCGTGTCAAAGGGATGCAAATATGGATCAATATGAAACACACACACACACACACACACACACACACACACACACACACATATATATATATATATATATATATCACTGGCCAGATGCCAGCAACTGGCTGCAGACACTACATATTTCTTTCCAAGGCTCTGTCCTGTTTACACAAAATTTAAAAAAAAAATACGTTGCCGAAACTGGTTTGGCTCAGTGGATAGAGCGTCAGCCTGTGGCCTGAAAGGTCCCGGGTTCGATTCTGGTCAAGGGCATGTACCTGGGTTGCGGGCACTTCCCCAGTGGGGGATGTGCGGTAGGCAGCTGATCGATGTTTCTCTCTCATCGATGTTTCTAACTCTCTATCTCTCTCCCTTCCTCTCTGTAAAAAATCAATAAAATATATTTAAAAAAAAATACGTTAAGGAAAATTCTGTAGGGAGCTGTGTGCCACCTTAAGAAAATGTGATGGCACAAATTATTGGCTCGTGAATATCTGTGGGCTGAGATTTCAAAATGAGGACTGGTGTATAGATTTCTCATTTACGTGATTATCTTACGGATGTGCCTCCCCAGAGGTGGACACGAATATTTCCCAGGTTAGCAATTAAAACGTGGGGGAATCGCAAGGAATGTGAAATGAGATTATTGCTGGCTATATGTGTCGTAGGGAACATGAATTATTATTATTCTTATGAAGGCATCGCAAAGAATGCAAAATAATATTACTGCTGGTTTTGTGTGTTATATATACTCGTAACGTGAATTATTATTATTATTATTATTCCTACAAAGCATTCTCAAATTAAAGGAAGATGCTGGGGTTTTGGGTTGTTTATAAGCCAAATATATATTAAAAACAACCGTCTTATTGAAAAAAAGTCTTAGTTGGATTGTCTCAGAAAACTATTCTTGCCCGGCTGGTGTGGTTCAGTGGTTGAGCATCGTCCTAGGAACCAGGAGGTCAGGGTTCGATTCCCGGTCAAGGGCACAGGCCCGGGTTGTGAGCTCCATTCCCAGTAGGGGGCGTGCAGGAGGCGGCCGGTCCATGATTCTCTCTCATCATGGATGTTTCTCTCTCTCTCCCTCTCCCTTCCTCTTTGTAAAAAATCATTAAAATATGTTTTTAAAAATATATAAATATATCTTTAAAAAGTGAGGTCATTCATGAACAATACACAAAAAAGGATAATTCCCTAGACAGTCCCCTTGGGGATTCTGCGTTGAAAAAATAATGATAATTCAGTGGGTACCAGCCAAACATCGTGCGTACTGAGGATGATGGACGTTTAAATAAAGCTAGTTATTTAATTAATTAGCTCTCTCCATCCATGCATTCACTTATCTATCTCTGCCATCTATCCATCCATCATCTATCTATCTATCTATCTATCTATCTATCTATCTATCATCTATCTATCTCTATCTATCTATCTATCTATCTATCCATCCATCTATCTATCTACTCATCCATATCTACCTATCTATCTACCTATCTATTTTTCCATCTTTCTATCATCTATATATCTATCCATCCATCCACTTATCTATCTCTCTGTCATCTATCCATTCATCCATCCATCTATATATTTATCTATCCATACCTATCTATCTATCTATCTATCTATCTATCTATCTATCTATCTATCTATCCAATCATCTATATATTGATCTATCCATCCATAACTATCTATTTATCTATCATCTCTCATCTATCGATATATCTATATACCATCATATATCCATCCATGCATCAAATCATCTATCTATCTATCTATCTATCTATCTATCTATCTATCTATTATCTATCTATCCATCCATCCATTAATATATGTCTCTGTCATCTATCCATCCATCATCTACCTATTTATCCATCTATTATCTATCATCTATCTATCTATCTATATCTATCTATCTATCTATCTATCTATCTATCTATCTATCTATCTATCTATCTATCTATCCAATCATCTATATATTGATCTATCCATCCATATCTATTTATCTATCATCTCTCATCTATCGATATATCTATATACCATCATATATCCATCCATGCATCGAATCATCTATCATCTATCTATCTATCTATCTATCTATCTATCTATCTATCTATCTATCTATCTATCTATTGTCTACCTATATCTATCTATCTCTCTCTCTCTCTATCATCTCTCTCTCTCTCTCTATCATCTATCTATCTACCATCTATCTATCTTATGTATCTAATTCTAGGCAGACGAGCTGAAGTACAGCATTCTCTTCAGAACTTCTGTTAATTCGAACAATGTAGTTCATGGGGAAAACAAACATGATCTGGTTAATCCCTGCGTCCCTGTGCTTTGGCCTCTTGTCTCTTTGCAAATACACACCTTGAGGTTCACCCCTTTTGTCCTGAGCACTTATCCCCTAGAGAAGGCAAACCCGCAATTCTGCAATCACCCCAGCATGCGCCCCTAAATGAAGGCATGGCCTCCAATACCAGCTGTGCCCCTTATGTTTGTTATTTAAAATATATTCTTATTGATTTTAATAAATCAATATTTATTTATTTGGTATTTACTTATTTGATATTTATTTATTTGATATTTATTTATTTGATATTTACTTGAGAGGAAGAAAGATGGAGAGAGAGAGAGAGAAACATCCACGATGAGAGAGAATCACGGATCGGCCGCCTCCTGCACGCCCCCCACTGGGGATGCGCCCGCAACCAAGGTACATGCCCTTGACCGGGAATCGAACCCGGGACCCTTCAGTCTGCAGGCCGATGCTCTACCCACTGAGCCACACCAGCTAGGGCTGAATTTGTTTTTTTTTTTTTTTTTTTTAAAACCTTATCAGTGCTATCCTCATGTGTCTAATAATTCACAAATAAAATTTTAAAAAATTACACTTGTCATTTCTTCACAATCTACTCAAAAGGTTCTTTCCAGTGTCCTTCAAAAGTATCTTTTCCTCACTTTTTATCTGCTCAGCTTTATATATTCAGAAGTCATCATTCTACCAAAACACACTTTTTTTAAAAAAAAAATCTCAAGTCATATTTCCACTCACTGTGGCTATTTTCGTATTCCTAACTTGTACCATTTTTATCTCGCCGACATTCCTCAGTCAAAATTACTTACTGTTCTTTTGTTATTTCAAAACAAAATGCAACCGTATGCGGATCAACACTGTTTACTTTTATTTAATCTTTTAAATTTAATGTTATTGTTTAAAGTATTACAGATAGTGGTACATATGCTTCCCCCCCACCCCCGGATTAACCTTCCCCCAGCCACCCCTACCCCCCAGCTCATGCCTATATATTTATTTTTAAATCTATCTTTATTGTTGAAATTATTACCGAAATCCCTTATGTAAAGAAAAATCCATAAGATGTCATAAATGACTAAATATAAGTATTTGCATTAGAAAGTCAGGATCCCTTAGGGAATAAAATATCTCCATATCATCTCTTTACAGAAAAATGACTTTTGAACCCACCTACATTTTCCATATAATTCAGAGGGGCTTACTGATAAAGCCACCGAGACCAACCTTTTAATGAGAAAATCAGCCAGCATTGAGTTCAAATACCCAGGCAATGCTTTAAGTCCCGAAACGTCCAAACGCAACAGGGCGCCACCATGACTGCCGTAGAGAATTATAAAGACTCAATTAAATGGAGAAAAATGAAATGACTCCCCGATTATTTAAACATTGTTATTCTGGTTGTTGTTAATACTCACTGTTAATACTCACCTTTGATTTTTAGAGAGAGTGGATGGGGGGAGGAGAGAGAGAGAGAGAGAGAGAGAGAGAGAAATATTGATGTGAGAGAGACACATCGATTGGTTGCCTCCTACATGCCCTTGACCGGAATCGAACCCGGGACCCTTCCGTCCTCAGGCAAATGCTCTAACCACTGAGCTAACCAGCTAGGGCTAAATATTATTATTATTATTATTATTATTATTATTATTATTATTATTTACTTGCATCATACTTACATGTCGGAGTACCTGCGTTTCATTCTGCAACCGCTATTTTTAGAAAAGACATAGTTGGCACATAACATTGTAGGAATTGAATTGCAAATCTGGCCTGAATTTTGCGGCACCCGATATATTAGCTGCAGGTGTGCAATCGAGTGATGAAGAATTTGCGTATGAAAAAAAAGGGGCCGCAATAGGCCTCGCCAACATCCACCCTCACGCCCAGTTATAATTTTTTCCTTGATATAAATTGGTATTTTTAAAAAATATCTTTGGGTGGATTTCAGAGAGGAAGGGAGAGGGAGAGAAACATTTAATAATGAGAGAGAATCATGCATCGGCCGCCTCCTGCACGCCCCCTACTGGTCGGGGATGGAGCCCGCAACCCCGGGCATGGGCCCCCGACCGGGAATCGAACCCGGGACCCTCCTGGTTCCTCGGCCGGCGCCAACCACTGAGCCACACGGGCCGGGCCCAATTTCCATTTCCCAGGCTCCCTATGCAGTTCTGCCGCTTTGGACGCAGCGAGGGGACCTGGCCCCCGGGAGGTGGACACGCGGGAAGGCTGTGAAGAGACGAGGTGCCCTCAAACCAGCCTGGGATGGGCGAATCGCTGCAAATGACTCTTTCAAAACAGAAATGATAAAAAAAAACCCAACCCCACACGCAAAGGCCCTCATAACGGAGCTGCCCTGAGCGGATGTGCTGAGGTCACAGCGGGGTCACCTCCTCACCGGGCAGCGATGCCCATCAGAGTGACCTAGAAAGCAAAATGGCTTAAAGGGGGCTGCCCAGCCCTGGCTGGGGTGGCTCAGTGGTTTAAGCGCCGACCTGGGAACCAGGAGGTCAGGGTTCGGTTCCCGGTCAAGGGCACAGGCCCGGGTTGTGGGCTGGATCCCCAGTCGGGGGCGTGTGGGAGGCGGCCGATCCATGATTCTCTCTTGTCGTGGATGTTTCTCTCTCTCCCCCTTCCTCTCTCGGAAATCAATAAAAACATGCCTAAATATTTTTTATATTAAAAAAGTATAATAGTCACGGGGATATAAATTAGAGCAGACGGAATATAGTCAATAATCTGAACTAATAAAAGGGTAATATGCTAATTAGACCGGACATCCTTCCGGACATCCTTCCGGGCCAAGCCATGGTGGCCGGGGCTGAGGCAGAGGCGTTAGGGGCAACCAGGCTGGCAGGGGAGGGCGGTTAGGGGCGATCAGGCCGGCAGGGGAGGGCAGTTAGGGGCGACCAGGCTGGCAGGGGAGGGCAGTTAGGGACAACCAGGGTGGCAGGGGAGGGCAGTTAGGGGCGATCAGGCCGGCAGGGGAGGGCAGTTAGGGGCGACCAGGGTGGCAGGGGAGGGCAGTTAGGGGTAATCAGGCTGGCAGGCAGGTGAGTGGTTAGGAGCCAGCGATCCCGGATTGTGAGACATCCCCCGAGGGGTCCTGGAATGGAGAGGGTGCAGGCCGGGCTGAGGGACCACCCTCTGTGCACGAATTTCATGCACCGGGCCTCTAGCTTTGTGATCACCATATAAGGTGCCAGTGGGTAGTGGAAATATTGGGGGGCAGGTGTCGGGGGAAATCAGTCCACACGTTATATCAATGTGTCATCACTAGGCCCTTCATCTGAAACTAATCTGATACGGAAGGTCAAAGGTCATTGAAAATTAAAAATTTTATTTTAAAAAATGCATCAGTAGCCGGCCAGCGTGGCTCAGTGGTTGAGCATCGACCTAAGAACCAGGAGGTCACATTTTGAATCCAGGTCAAGGGCACAGGCCCAGGTTGTGGGTTCGATCCCCAGTAGGGAGCGTGCAGGAGGCAGCCGATCCGTGATTCTCTCTCTCTCTCTCTCTCTCTCTCTCTCTCTCTCTCTCTCTCTCTCCCTTCCTCTCTCAGAAATCCATAAAAACGTATTTAAAGAAAAAAAAATAAATCGTAGCCCAGCTCAGCAACTTGGCCCCTCTGCCTACAGTTCCATCCACTGTGTCTCCAGCCCCTGATGACGCGTCTCGCTCCCATCCAGGATGGAGGCTCGAGTCCGTGCGTAACTGACACGTACACGTCGAGGGTCCCACGACCGGCTCCTTAGCTGGAAAAAAAACCCCTTACCTCTGCAGCAATCAAATCAGCCAATTTATTGATAACTAGAGGCCTGGTGCGCGCATTCGCGGGGAGCGGGCCTAAGCCGCAGTCCGGCCGCCATCTCGCCTCTGCTGCTGCCACTGCCGGCCGCTGTGGCTTCGTCCGGAAGGATGTCCGGAAGGACGTCCGGAAGGATGTCCGGAAGGACGTCCGGAAGGATGTCCGGAAGGACGTCCGGAAGACGTCCGCCCTAATCAGCATATTGCCCTTTTATTAGTATCGCTATGGCTATGCATACCCCATGGACACAGACGGCAGTGGGTGAAGGTCAAGGGAGGGAGCAGGAAGGGGGAAGAGGGGGTTTGTGGGGGGAAAAGGGGGGCCGTCTCTAATACTTTCCACAAGAAAGATACGTTTAAAGCCAGCAGACAAACAGAAGGAGAAGCCCTGGCCAGTGTGGCTCAGTGGGTAGAGCATCGGCCTGTGGACCGAAGGGTCCCGGGTTCGAATCCACTCATGGAAACGGAAATCGGTGGCAGGCTCCTCCCCGGCCCAGGCCCTGGTCGGGGTGCGAGCAGGAGGCAACCCATCGAGGTGTCGCTCCCTCTCTCTTCCACTCGCTCTAAAAATCAATTTAAAAGTATCCTCAGGGGAGGATTGAAACAAAGATATCTCACACACACACACACACACACACACACACACACACACACACACACATGCAGATTCTGGAATGTGAGCTCTTCATGTCGGATCATTGTGCACCCCATTCTCCCCGCCTTTCTGCACCCAATCCCCCCTCCTTTCTGCACCCCATTCCCCCTCCTTTCTGCACCCCATTCCCCCTCCTTTCTGCACCCCATCCCCCTCCTTTCTGCACCCCATCCCCCCTCCTTTCTGCTCCCCATCCCCCCTCCTTTCTGCAACCCACCCCCCCTCCTTTCTGCACCCCATCCCCCTCCTTTCTGCTCCCCATCCCCCTCCTTTCTGCACCCATCCCCCCTCTTTTCGGCATGCATAGCTGCATTGTCTCTGTCCCCCGAAAGCAGCAGCTCATCAATTCAGGGCTGAGGCCTGTGCGCTCCGCCTGAGCACAGACCAGGGCGCTTGCCAAGCGAAGCAAATATTTAAGCAGCAGCTGAGCCCTGTCCCCTCCCCGTGGCTCCTCGTTCAGGGCCGCATCTCCATCGGGCGCCAGGCTGTCCCCGTTAATATTTCAGCGTCCCCCGGGCATTCTCCCTCCAACCTCCGCCCCGTTATAGGTACTGACGACCCCTCCAAACTGATTCGGACTGTGTTCCTGGTGATGAGCCGGACACGCGCACACCACTGCTCAGTGTATTTAGAATTTGGCAGCAGAAAATCATCAGTTGAGAATAGACTTTTTAAAAATAATTTTCTTTTAAAAATATGCTAGAGGCCCGGTGCACGAAATCCATGCATGCAAGGCAGGGGGGGGGGTGAGGGTCCCCGGATTGCGAGAGGGTGCAGGCCAGGCGGAAGGACCCCATTGGTGCACGATCCAGGCCGTCTCGCCCAGTCCCCATCGGCCGGACCCCAGCAGCAAGCTCACCTACCAGTGAGAGCGTCTGCCCCCTGGTGGTCAGTGCACGTCATAGCGACTGGTCGACCCGTCGACTGTCTGCCCCCTGGTGGTCAGTGCACGTCATAGCGACTGGTCGACCAGTCGGCTGTCTGCCCCCAGGTGGTCAGTGCACGTCATGGTGAGCAGTTGAGCAGCCTTAGCATATCATTAGCATATTACGCTCTGATTGGTTGAGCGGCCGACTGGTCAACCAGGCACTTAGCATATTAGGCTTTTACTATATAGGATATCAACTAGAGGCACGTCCTCAGACCACCTTTCATTCCATGTAATTTCCTTCCAACTTTTCCTTCCCCAAAAATCAATTCCTGGACCAGCTGGTGTGGCTCAGTGGTTGAGCACCGACCTATGAACCAGGAGGTCAGGGTTCGATTCCCGGTCAGGGCACAGGCCCGGGTTGCCGGCTCCATCCCCAGTGGGGGGTGTTCAGGAGGCGGCCGATCCATGATTCTCCCTCATCATGGATGTTTCCCTCTCCCTCTCTCCATCCCCTTTCCTCTCTCTCTAAAAATCAATAGAAAATATATATATTTTAAAAAAATCTATAGCCGGAGGGGCCATGGTGTGTGTGGGTTGCCTGTGTACCCCATGTCCAGGTGGGTTATCTCTGGGGACCCCAATTTCCCTCGACATCCCCAATTTGTGCCTGACAGGGGACCATTATTTTGATCACTTTAGCATGCTCCCGGCATGAACCGTAGCCTTCTTATACGATGAACGATTCTCATCATTGACGTTTCTCTCTCTCTCCCTCTCCCTTCCTCTCTGAAACCCACAAAAATCTATTTAAAGCAACGTGCATGGCCAGTTTTCATTCTTTAAATAATACAAAGAACCAGGTAGAAGGGGTTCTATTTTTCATAAATATCACGGGTTGATTTCCTGGCATCCGCACGCCTGGCGGACAGGTGGGCGGTGGGCGTTGCGTTCTATTCCAGAAACGGTCATTTTCTGGTTGCCGACCTGCAGGAAGACGAGCCTTAGGTGGACAGGGGAGACAACGGGGCTGATAGGATCGCGCACGTGGCTGAGCACATTGATGCTGACTCTACGCTTGGGATTTCCTTAGAAAGCAGAGCCGGGAGATGGATCCCCGTGTGAGAGTCCCCGATACTCAGATATGGATTGTTCTTGTCCACGGCCATTCTGCCCAGCGCCCACTCCCGTAGGATGACAAGTGCATCCGGTCGGAATTCACCCCCAAACCGCCCTGGCCGGTGTGGCTCAGTGGATAGAGCGTCGGCCTGCGGACTGAAGGGTCCCGGGTTCGATTCCCGGTCCAGGGCGTGGACCTGGGTTGCGGGCACATCCCCAGTGGGGGGCCGTGCAGGAGGCAGCCGATCGATGTTTCTCTCTCATCCATGTTTCTCACTATCCCTTCCCTTCTCTGCAAAAAAATCAATAAAATATATTTTTTAAAAAAACAACTCATCAATAGGAAAACACGGTGTTTGCATGAGGCCTGCCTGGAGGGGAGGCATTTTCATCGAGTTGGACATTCAGAGGCAACGGTAACGTCGAAAGGAAATCAAGGAATCGGATACCATTCGTCTCGCACTCTTGTTTTGCTATGAGGATGTATGTTCTATGGCTTTCAATTTTTTTATTTTATTGATGAACTAGAGGCCTGGTGCACGAAATTTGTGCATGGGATGGGGGGGGGCGTGACTGGGACACTGTTAGGCCCAATTAGCATATTACCTTTTTATATACATAGCTTTACTTTTTAAAATATGTTTTTTATTGGTTTCAGAGAGGCAGGGAGAGGGAGAGAGAGAGAGAGAAACATCCATGAGGAGAGAGAATCATGCATCGGCCGCCTCCTGCACGCTCCCTACTGGTTAGGGATGGAGCCCGCAACCCAGGCACGTGCCCTTGACCGGGAATCGAACCCGGGACCCTTCGGTCTGCAGGCTGGCGCTCTACCCACTGAGCCACACCGGCCAGGGC